>NC_133666.1:260418440-260618440 GCF_037893015.1 Macrotis lagotis
AGGAGTTCAAGGGGACTTTTTATGTACATTATGGCTTGGTTTTGATCTGTTGGAGCAGGGTTTGTTTGTTCAAATTAAAAGAAATCTCAGTGGTATGTACAGTCATAGTCTCCATCTCAGAAATACCTCCCTATGGATTGAAATTCCAGAAAATCACTTCAGCTCTAGTTTATCAACATCATTTACAAAAGACAGAAAATCACTCATCCTCCTTCACATTCCAACCATTTCCCTCCCCCATAATCTTCAAACCCATGCTTGTTTGCTTTTTTTTTCCTCAAGTAAATTGAAAAGAATAACAGAAATGGATTTTACACCTGATATTACCGATAGGCATTTGCTTTGAGCTGTTGAAGCTTTATCTTGGGGAATGTGGAAATAAAAGGTTGATAAATCAGTTTTCAATGCTCATGTTGGAAGGAAGGAAACATACATTTATTAAGCACCAGCTATATAGGGCACTATACTAAGTAAGCACTTTTCAAATATTATCTCATTTGATTCTCCCCACAACCCTGGAAGGTTTGTGCTATTATTATCTATACTTTATAGTGGAGAAAACTGGGGCAAACAGCATTTAAGTAATTTACCTGTAACTAGTAAGTATCTGAGGCTAGATTTGAACTCAGGTCCTTTGAACTCTAGATCTTATGTTGGGTCATCCACCTTTTGGGGAGGGAAATATGAAGTCTAAGTTTTTAGACTGAGATCATGTTCTTAAATAACTAGAAGTCAGTGTAGTACTATGGAAAGAGAGCTGACTGAATGAAAAGATGTTTGATGTTCATTAACTAAGCTACTTTGATCTAGTCACTCAAAATCATTTGAGCTCATTGAAGGACTTCTAAATGGTGCAATGGACAGAACACTGGACTTGGAATTAGGAAGACTAATCTTCATGAGTTCAAACCTAAGCTCAAAAAATTTGAAAAATAATATATTACATAAAGTTATTGAACTCTGGTTTTATTCATCATGAAATTCAAAGACCTATTTGTAGCTTTCAGGCATCTTTTGGGCAAGTCTGATGCATGGACATATGCTCAGTCCATTCTGTTCTGAGAACCTGAAGCACCAATTGTATCCTTTGTATCAGTCATTTCTTTCTCATCAACAATTCTTCTGGCCTCTTGCTGAACCATCTTTGTGGACATAGGAATTCCACTTGCCCTTTGCTCTTCTATCCTTCTCTTCAATTCCCTCTCTAACTCAGCCCATTTGGCTGACCTGCCTTCTGCCAGGGTGTTTTCAGGAGGGTTTCTTCTTCCTGTAGCCAGTCTCAGATTGTTTTCTCAGTTGGAGGAGGACCAAACTGATGTTCAGCAGCACAATTTCCATTCACTTTTACAAACTGGATCCCTTTGAACTTGAATTCAGAACGATATGAAAATCTTTTTGAGCCATTTCTGGGCAGAACGTGGCAAAATGTAACCTAATATACTGGTGACAAACGCACAACAATGAGCACAAAGACAATAAGTGTGGAAAAAGCAAGAAATGTAAGGAAAAATCTACAACCACTGCATATGCTCCCAGTTTTTAGACCCCAAATTTTTGGGAAAAGGGTGCATCTTAAACATGGGAAAATATGGTACTTCCTAGCTGTGTGACACTGGGAAAGTCATTCAGTTTCCTCATCTGTAAAATGAGCTGAAGCAGGATAGTAAACTACTTCAGTTACTTTATCAGGAAAATCCCAAATGGGGTCATAGGGTGAGACACTAAATGATTGAACAAAAACAAAACAAAATGAGGGACTTTTAGCTCAAAATGATCATGTAAACTAACTGAGAGAACACATCAGGATCAATAATATTGATGAGAGGTAGATTATGAGATCATAGACTTAGAGCCAGAAAAGATTTCAGAAGTTATGTAAATTGATTTCTCCCCTTTCTCCCTGCCCTCCCCCATTTTTACAAGTGAAGAAACTGAATTGCATAAAGCCACATGGGTTTTTGGTGAGAAAGCTATGATTTGAACCCAGGTCTTTGGAATCCAGTTCTGAAATGCTTTCCACTTTCTCCTTCTTTCAGCTATGTAGCTTTGTGATCTAGATATTATTACAATTATTACAACACTAGAGCCTTCAAGGGCCAAAATCACTCATCTTGCAGAGGAGCAAGCTGAGACCCATAGTGGCTAAGTGTCTGACCTAAGAAATCTATATTTATTCAATAGTAGAGTCAAGGCAAGAGTGCAAAGGCCCAAACTGTCCAACCTGTGCTTTTGCCACAATCCTAGGGATCCTTAAGCTTCTGTTATAGTTAAATTTGATAATAAGGACTCATTTGTCCCCCACACAGAGCAAAATAGCTATGAATGCACTGAGACTGGTTGCTTGGGATAAAGATAGTCTCATCTAAGTTGAATGGGTGAGCCTTGTGCCCTTTGCTAGAGGCAGTCCTATAGATCTGAACTTAGTTGGTTCTTTAATCAGTTTCAATACTAGGATCATTTTTAATTAATCCTTTCATTCTCTCCTCTCTCTTCTTCTCTCTCCCTCCCTCCCTCCCTCCATCTCTCATTCCTTCCTCTCTATCTTTCCCTCTCTTTCTCAACTTAATTTCTCTTCCTCTCTTCTCTCTTGCCTTTCTCCCTAATTCCCCTTCTCTCATCTCTCTCCCTCCCTCCTTTTCTCTCTCCCCTTCTCTCTCCTTAACTCCCTTTATATCTCTCTTTTTCTCTCTTCCTCCTTCTCTCTCAACCCTCTCTCTGTCTCTCTCTGCCTCTCTGTCTCTTCATCTATCTGTCTCTCTGCCTCTCTCCTGTCTTTCTCTCTCTCTCTGAAATGTCTACAATTCTCTTCACTGTGATTTTAGAACAAATTAACTTTATTCTCTTTTTCTGCTTCGTTTGCACTCTTCCTTCCAACCTTCTTTTGCGGAGGGATTTCTATGCTATTCTAGGCCAGTGATCTGACTGGACATTTTCTATAGCTTTCTACTTCTCCTTAATACAGTGAAGGTGTCTTGTTTCTGCTCTGCAGTTTGCCATATTAAATAAGATTTTGGTTGTGCATGTTGGAAATGCTTTGTCTCCAGGATTTTCTGTTCAGCCTAGTGAAGGCTCTTGCTGATTCTAGTTTGCAAAGCCATATTGTTGGTTTGCTATTTTCCCTGACTAGGGATTTCACATGGTCTTCACCTTTTGCGAATTGGCTCCAATGACTGACAGTCCCTTTTCTTGGTTCACCTGCCCTGCTGACTTTGGCTACAGCAATCTCACTAAATTAGAAATGGTCCTGTCATAGGCACACCCAGTAATACATTTTCCAGGCATGGCTAATAATAATTAAATATTTTCATACTTGTGCACAGGACCCAGCATAAGGAAACCTGAGTTCTGACCCTAGCTTTGCCATTGAACATTTGTCCAACCTTGGACAATTCACTTTTCTGGGCTGTAGCATCCTAATCTTTTTTTTTTTGAGGTTTATGAAAGGAAAATGGGATTAAGTGCCTTGCCCAAGGCCACACAGTTAGGTAATTATTAATTGTCTGCGGCTGGATTGAACTCAGGTACTCCTGACTTCAGGGCCAGTGCTCTATCCAATGTGCCACCTAGCCGCTCCCAGCATCCTAATCTTTGAAGAAGGGTTGGAGTAGAAGCCTTCTTTCTGTTAAAAAAAAAAATCATGGTCATGTGTTTTTATTTTTCCAAGAGGGAACCAAATCTGCATTTAGAAGATTTTTATCAAAATATTCATTTTAGGCTACTATGTTCTACCATATTGATGGAAGATTTCCAGCCAGAATGGTTGATTAGCTAATCAAAATCCCTTCTTGTCTTTGTGTAGGCCTCATGATTGGAAGGCTGTCAATTGGCCATATGTAAATGATGAATAAAGTGACAAGCTGAAGATGAGGACTTTGGACCATCAGATCAGGTTTTTAAAGATAAGCCAGCCATTCCTTTCCCCCAGCTCTAATTCCTTTCATATTGGACCCTGCTTTTGTATCTGGCTCCCTCTATGACATGTTTCTTTGATATCACAAAGATAACCCATAAGAAGGAGAGGTATGGGGTGGTTAGGTGGCACAGTGGATAAAGCACTGGCCCTGGAGTCAGGAGTACCTGGATTCAAATCCGGTCTCAGACGCTTAATAATTACCTAGCTGTGTGGCATTGGGCAGGCCACTTAACCCCATCTGCCTTGCAAAAAAAAGGGGGAGTGGAGGTATGAGAGAACATTTGTTGTGAAATAATCACAACATTTATATAACATTTATGTTACATTTTATGGTTGCAAAGCACTTTATGTAATCGTCTTATTTGGGACTCACAAAAAACTTCTTAAAGGCAGGAAAGGTAACTATCATTCCCCTTTTTTTAAATGAAGAAATAAGGCTTCAGAGAAGTTGAGTGAGCTACTTAAGGTCAAACAGAAGAAAAGCTGGTGCTTAAACTAAGACCATAGCATCTAGAGTGGAAATAGATCTTAAGATTATTTATCTCAACTGTCAGTTTACATGTAGCCATATAGACTCTGGGCTCTCTCTCCAAACTTCAATCTATGCACTACTAGTCAGCTGGGTCTCAAAAACAAGTTGGCTACTTCTCTCCCTCAAAGTTTCTAGGTTAACTCTAAAGAGTTTTCTTTAATGCTCTTGGTTTTCCATTCAAGTGTGTTTTGCCCAATAATGTCCAGTTATCTCTTTTGTGTCATTGATACCCTAACTCAGTACCTAACTCTCAATATCATCAGTATACTCAATATAACCAACTCTTATAAAATGAATATTTGTTGTTGTTACTACTGAGTCATTTCAGTCCTGTTTCACTTCCTTTGACCACATTAGGTTTTTGGGTTTTGCTTTTTTGCTTTTTTGGCAAAGACATTAGATTGGTTTGCCATTTCCTTCTCTACTTCATTTTACAAATGATGACCCAAGGCAAACTAGGGTAAGTGACTTGCCCACTCAGGTAGTAAATTTCTGAAGTCAGATTTGGACTCACAAAGATGAGCCTTTCTGATTTTAAGCCCATGGCTCTATTCACTATGCCACTTAGTTGCCCCAAAGGGATATTTACTGGAAAGATGTATCAAGAGACAAAAATGAAAAGGTCCCCCCACCTCTTCCCCAAACTTGAGTCACAATTTCCTCTACATTTTTGCTTCCTGGGAAAAAATGGGTTCCGACTTAGAGATCGCTACAAAGCATTCTCCTCACCAAGTTCACTTTTGACTGAACAAGTCACTCTCTTGACAGAGGATAAAAAAAGTCTCAGATGCCATGTTTCTGCACTGTTATCCTGGACTAAGTAGTCCACACCTCAGGGTTATACTAGTAGCCTAGGTTCAGAGATTGGCAAACTGGTATGGACTTCCATTACTCATTCTCTGCTTTTTTTACCTTCCCTTTTGAAACCTCACAAGGCCCTGTTCCAAAGAAGACTAGCAAATAGGAGGCATCCCCATATAAGATATAGGCTTATATAGACATATTCTCATAGACTGACCCAGCAGGGAAAGAGCACCCCCTTGCACCACCCTTCCAGATATTAGAGAGTTGTCCTTATATCTTTTAGTTATCTTGAAGGAAAGAGAAAGAATTTCTCCATTCAATTCTTTTGTCATTCTGGCTCAAAAGCCAAAATGAATTTTCCTCACCACACAGGAAGCAAACAGAATGCTCACATGTTCTGAAGTGGAGACCTGGGTCCTAAATTTTAAGTCATCATTAATTTCCAGAAGCTGCCTCCACAAACTTGGACGACAGCCAATAAACATTTACTAAGGACCTACTTGTATACTAGGCTTTGTGCTAAGCTCTAGAGATGCAAATAGGAAAAAGACAGTCCCAGAGAAGACAAAACACACAAAAGAAAGGTAGATAAGTAGGGTGTAGATTGGAGAAGAAGGTAGGTATCTAAGGCCCTGAGAGGCATGGTAGAGAAATACAAAATGAGTCAGAGAAGCAAGAGAAGCCCAAAAGGTGAAGAGATGTCTTTTTTCTCATCTCCTCTTTTTAAATGGAAGTTGAGTTCATGCTCCTATAGGTGAATGCTTATTGACCAGTCCTTCTTCACATAAAGATGAATAAACAAGCTCAGAAGTTACCTGATTAATGCAGTGAGTAGCAAAGACCAGGTTTGAATCTAACTCTTCTGATCTCTTCTAAAGCATCTGTACAAAGATAATATGGTTAGGTCTTACCATTTCTGTGCTACAAAGGGAGGTAGGATTGAGTGGATATTATTTGAAGATGTCATTGCCCTCAGCAATACATATATATATATATATATATATATATATATATATATATATATATATATATATAGTTTTTGCAAGGCAACGGGGTTAAGTGGCTTGCCCAAGGCCACATGGCTAGGTAATTATTAAGTGTCTGAGGCCAGATTTGAATTCAGGTACTCCTGACTCCAAGGCCAGTGCTCTATCCACTGTGCCATCTAGTCACCCTCCTCAGCAATATTTTAAGAGCCCATCAGATTCCAGTCATTCCTTTAATTGAGTCTCCTTTGTGTTCATATTGAAATTAGTTGGGGCTCTTTCTATCCCCATGTATTGAATACTTCTGTCTCCATTATTTTTTCTTTTATTTACTGCTCCTTATCCATCACATTAACCTACCTTGCTCTCTTTTAGGGCATCTCCTCCAATGCTTTCTGTCTATGGTGGGTACATAGCAAATGTTTTTTACCTACTGTTCTCTCAGGGTCTGGATCACAACCCTGGAGGGCTTTGACAAAATTGCCATTGCTTCTCTTCTAGGATGTGAGCTAGTCAAACCCAGGAACTGGGGAGGTGGCAGTAGACAAGTAAAGGGTATCAGATAAGAGAGGTTCTGAAAATAGGTTTAATTCTCTAACTCATCATGTAACTTTGAGTCAACGAATTACACATCTGACTTAGTCATTGCCCTTTCTACCTAAAAAATTTGGTTCTCAGTCTTATTATTTTTAACTAGGGCTCCTCATTCATTTCTTGGAATTTTTGTCTGTTAATCCCCCACTAACACTTTTCCAGATAGGAAAAAAAGCAAAGGATGCTGCATTAAAAAAAAAAAACACCTGTCTTTTTGTGAACTGTGACTTGCAGACTAGGAGCCATCTGGTCATTTGAGATTCCAGGGATTTTCCTGGAATGCATTGCATGCCATTCACTTCCAGGGATGCCTACCCATTTGCAGGCTGACCTATGAAGGAAGAAAAATGGGAAGTTTCCATGGTCTCAAGACCACCCCAGTAGGACTGGGATTGAATGATCTTTAAAGATTTTTTTGACCTAATTTGCCTCTGCTAGTTAGAAAAATCTATTCTGGTCATATCAATGCAATCTGGTGTGTCTTTTTTCTTTCCTGTCCTTGAAATACCTCTATCAAAATTGTATTTTCCTCTTGGTTATTTTATTAGAGTTGGAAAGAATAAAGCCCAGTTTGTTTGGGATTTGTCCTTCACTGTTCTACTAACCTGAGACTTCTGTAGCTGCATAGGGTAATGTATAACATATATCTTCACTATAAAATGGAAAGTATATAAAATACACATGCTTCTCCTTTGTTCCCCACCCCACCCCCCATCCCCAAGAGTCACAAAGGGAGGGAGACAGGGGTTCTGCTGTAATCATCATATTTGGGAAATACTGAAAGGATATGGTTTAAATATTTCCTTTGGTCTCAGTGACCAGGAGACAAGATAACCACTTGCAAGAGATGCTATCATAAGGATTCATGCGTCGGGAAAGGAGGTTGGTCTAGATGACCTCCAAGGTCCCTTCCAACTCTTTTGAGCATATGGTTTTTGTGAAAAAAAATCAAAGGAACCACTTCACATTTGATTTGTTTTCAAACTAAATCATACCTATTAGAGTACATGAATAATCTGAATAAGCCAAACAGCAAGTCTGTTTATTTAAGCATATGTTTGGTCATATACCCACACACATTTACTGCAATCAAATATTTAAAGAAATCCTTTAATCTTCTAGGTTACAATTCCATTGATTATTTTCTAGTTAATTAAGGGTACATAATACTTCAAAAAATTTTTTACATTTTGAAATGTCATAAAAAAATCTAAGATTTTCTTTTTTACTCAGTAAGGATTAAATAACCAAGTCTGTGTTCTTTATTGCCAATTCCTGGGATTAAAGCAAGTACATATAAGCAGAGCTGATTGCAATATAAAGAATTATTCTCTGGGGTCCTACTTGTATTCATTCTCATTCTACACTTTAAAAACCCATTCATCAATTACTCTGCAGTGGCACCAGAACTTAGCATGAGCATCTCATCTCCTCCTATTCCAATGCAGTCTTCTAAAACTGCATGTACCCATGAGTGTAAGTGTATGTGCATCCACATACCTATGTATATTTGTACCCACAGACCTATATAGACATCCAAATGTATTTATACACAGTTACTTTCTTGGTGTTTTATGGAAAGCAAGTCTTTTTTTTTTAAACTCCTATCTTAAGTCTAAAAGGAATCCATTCCAATATTTGGAGTCTTAAAGCATACTGTAATCATACAAATGGGGAGGGGAACCTCAGAGGCTCAGGAGGCTTTTGATATTCAGCATAAGTGAAATGCTGCATGATATAAAATGATGGTGTTATTAATCCTATAGCACTCAGGATGCCCAGCCCCCCTTGCTATTGATACCAACACCATTGTCTCTGGCTTTGAACTTCATCAGTATGCAAACGGAATGTCACTATGATGGGTGGTAACTTGGTTGGATGCACTTTCTACATTTCTGGCAAATGAGTATAATTATTTTCAGAGCTGCGGGCAACTCATGCATGTTTTATCCTCCATCTGGACCGGCACGGTACACAATAGTGATAAAAGATGATTTTCCCCCTTGGATGTTCACAGGCCATCATCGACACAGTACTGATGAAATGGTCATGTATCCCCTAGCAGTTCTATATCTGCCACAGCTTGACAACAAAATTATTTCCCCATAGTACTAAAACACTTCAAATATTCAAGCCCTCTGTGCATATATTTGTGTTTTGAAGCATTCAGCGTTAACATAATGTGGTAATTTATAAACTGACAAATTAACTATGCAGAAATCACAGAGAGGCCTTATGAGGTCTGCGGAGCAGCAGAAAAGAAAGCAAAAGCTTTTTTGCACTCTATAATAATAATAATCCTATCAACTGTCGCAGATTGGAGAGCCTCCCTCCCATTGTTTGGTCCTTTTTACTCAGAAGCTTGCTTACTGTATGTTGATTGACTGAGATGTCTTGCCTCAAACTAACTGCCAGCCAGGAAACCCTGGCTCATGACTAGCTTATCCACTAGTTCAAGGGAAGCTTCAGACTTCGGGGGGGGGGGGGGGGGGGGGGGCAGCATCCACATTTTTTTGTTAAGAAAAAAAAGGAAATTGCCCATATTGATCATCTGAAGCAAAAAATGGAGGTACCAGATGGAATTTAGAAAATTTAAAATTTGTTTTTTTGATGGAAAGCAGACTTGGGGCCAGCAGAATTCACATCGATGAAAAATTAGATTATATATGAAGAAGGAAGAAAAGAAATGAAAGGAAGAGAAAGAAAGAAAGAGAGGGAGGAAAGAAGGAAGGAAGAGAAGGAAGAAAAAAGGAGGAGAAAAGGAGAAAAAGGAGCCTTTTTTGTTTTGTTTTGTATAAAATCATATTAATGATTAAAATCCATCACCTCAATAGGGCTTCCTAGGAAATGCTGGGTAGCCTTACAGGCTTATTATTGATCTTTAAACAGACAACTGGATTGAGGCAGCATTTATCAGATGACGCAGAAGATGGTGTTTTCTCTCTTATTGTATTAGCTTAATTCTCTTCCAGATAAATTAAAGACTAATTTTGTTGGACTCAGAGAAAAAAAATACTATGCATCTTCTGCTGCCCCCATCTGTTTAACTTGGAGATTTTTATAATATAGAATTAATTTTGTGGAGAGAGGAGAGTATTTACAAATTCCCTGCAAGCATGCAGGACATTCCTTCAGAATATTCCAGGCCAGCTTCTTCTCCCCCAACCACCACTCCCTGTTCCCCCTCCCCCCCCACAGGCCCAGACACACTTTCTCCCTCTCAGCTTTGCGTGTGTGCGCGTACACACACACACACACACACACACACACACACACACACTCCCTTCTTTAAATGGTATGTACCATGCTACAGGGGCCTACCAAACATCAGACACTCTTTATCAGCAGTTGTGCCAGGGTCTCCATGGCAACAGTATAATAGATTTGCCCTTATTCAATCCCAGAGGCCACATTGAAGCGCAATGCAAAATTTGCTGGAGCTTGAATTCCTTTCAAGCCATGGCTCATGTGTCAGGAAACAAGTCAATGCACAGACAAGCGGTAAACATAAAGATGGAAAGGAACCTTTACTCTCCAGTGCTGTTTGCTCACAGTGACATTCAGGAGCTCAGACCCTTCTAGATCTCATTTCTGTCTCATTTTCTAGTTATTAATTCACTTCTTTGGAGGGAGCGAGGACGGTGGGGGGAGGGGGAGTGCCACGCTTTGCAGTAATAAACCGCCGATGAAAGTGCAAATGGAGCCCGGCAGAAAGCGGAGGGAAGGCATCCCAGCCCTCAAGGTTATTGCATTCAATATGGCCGAGCTCCGCCGAGGCCGAGGCCGAGGCCGAATTCCTGGCCTGGCCCAAGTCGACCCAGCCCCGGCCCAGAGTCCAGAAACAGCCGATCCTTGCAGCCCAGGGTCGGCTTCCCCGGGCCTGGATGCTAGAAGCATCATCTCTGGGTCCAGGGAGTCGTGAAGGAAACAAAAGACTGGACGCGGGGCCCTTGTCTCTGCAGGCAGAAGGAATTCCCTGGAGCCACCTGAATTCTGCGCTGCCTAAAATAAGTGGAACTTCCCAGTTAAACACTCATTCGTTTCAGGTTTACTTTAATCATGAGCTTTGGGACCTCAAGATGATTACTTTGTTGGTTAATTATTTTCCCGGGCCACTGGCCTCAAAACCAAATTGCTCTTCTTCATTATTGTACACAGCCATCCGTACCTGGCTCCTTTATGAGGATACACGTTGCTTTTTCTTGGGCCTAAAGAATCACCCTTCTGAGGTTCTTGTTTGCCTTTTTAAAAATCATCACTGGAGTTTATTTGTTTATTTCCTTTTCTGTTTTGGGGATGTCACATAAGCAATTTGTCTTGTAGACAGTTTTTTTGCTGTTTTTAAAGCTCAAAGATCTGTGATTCAAAATAAAATTATAATAGATAGAAACAAAGCTAGAAAGAAAAAAATACCAGAAATCAAAGAAGAAAAGAGAAAGGGGGAGAGAGAGAGAGAAAGAGAGATGGAAGAATGGAGGGAGGAGGGAGGAAGGAAACAAGATAGAGATATCTAGAACTTGAAAAAAGCTAATTTTAGCTTACCTTTGAGAAGATAATATTGTAATTTTTAAACAGGTTTACCAAAAGAAAGTGCTTAAATTCAAATTTTCAAATGTAGTTTAACATTTTTTATAAGGGTTCTTTGCCTTTTGTTTGTGTGTCATGGACACTTTCTGTCCTTCTTAGAAACATGTTTGGATGGACTTCGTTCATAATTGAAGGAAATGCTAAATTTCATTAAGAGGTAAGTGAAAAGAAGACTGCAATTCCCCCTCCCCACCCCCATTCAATCTTCCGGAAATCTCCATAGACCCATGGACCCCAGGTCAAGAATGTCTGCTCTACCTTGAGAGGGTCTTAAAGTGTGTTACTTTGCTCCCTATAGGACTTTGAACCTCCCACAAGAGACTGGTCCTTTCTCTCCCCATAGCACAGAACAAAAATTGTATGAAACAGAAAGGGACAAAAATTGCCTGGGATTAGGATGAAGAGAAATTCCAAGCTAAAATCTTCCATTCATAGAGTAAGGGACTTTCTTATTTTTAATTTGTTTGTTGTTGAGTCATGAGAATATGTCTGACTCTTCCTGACCCATTAGGGGTTTTCTTGACAAAGATACTGGAGTGGTTTGCCATTCCCTTCTCCAACTTATTTTACAGATGAGGAAACTGAGGCAAGCAGGGTTAAAGTGACTTGTCCAGGGTCACACACTAGTGAGTGTATGAGGTCACATTTGAACTCAGGATGATGAGACCTCTTGATTCTAGGTTCATCACTCTATCCACTGTACCACTTAGCATAGATGGAACTAAAACTATAGGTGTATTCTGTATGAAACTTCAGCTTCCTCATTTGTAAAATGAGGGCACTGGAGGTTTTTCCTAGATCTACTTTATTAAACACACACACACACACACACACACACACGCATGTGCATACATATGCATCTTTATACTTACATATACTCAACTGAATTATACCTGAAAAGTTGCAAATTCAAATTTTACATAATGAATCATATTTTTAAAGCTGCAGAAGAACTAGTGTTTTAAAGGGCCAGTAAGCCCTTTTGTAAATCAAAGAATCATACCATAGTTAAACTAATTGTCTCCTCCCTAATCTGTTTGGCAAATTTTTTTTTTCCTTTGGGTTTAATGAATCTTCTTAACAGGAAACACCTGTATTTTCATTTTAAACATGACAAGTTTTGTTTTTTAAAGACCAAAATGACCATTTGGCACCTTGCCTCCTTAAAACCAAAATGGCATTCTTTTTTCCCCTTTTTTATTGTACATATGACCTACTTATCTGCCTATTTTTTCCTGATATGGGTTAGTTTTGAGAGGTAATAAACCATTCAAAATGTTAATTCAATATCACATACCACTAGGATAAGATGACTGAATTTTACAGAATGAGGGCAAGATCAATGTGGAATAAAGGCTGCTCTGGGTTATTAAGGCTATTTCAGCAGTAGACCAACTCCCGTAGCTTAAAAAAAGAAGACTTTGAGTAAAATCCCACCATTTTCCTAAATTCAAATCCGGCTTCAAATACTTGCTAGCCATGTGACTCTGGGCAAGTCACTTAATGCTGTTTGCATCAATTTCCTCTCTTAAATGAGTTGAAGAAAGATGTGGTAAATAATTCCAGTATCTTTTGCCAAGAAAACCCCCAAAATAGGGCCACAAAGTGGCAGAAACAATTAAAGCATCTAAATACCAACAGTCCCAGTAAGAGACTATGCTAATTTTTCCTGGAAAAGCTTTAGTTAAGTAGGAGAAGCTCATCATTAAACGCTGACCACCTCAGTACTGAATTTTTGGCCACTGGCAGCCCATGAAACAAAGGAAAATATAAAATGCTCTTCCTTTCTACAACTATGCAGACAGGTTAATAGAATCAGAGCATTCTTAGTTGTGTGTGCTCTACTTGTGAGATCCTTATGCAGTGATACACTATTGGGGCACTGAAAAATCCACATTTTAACATTCTCACTATAAATTCAATCAAAAGACAAAAGGAAGTTGTACCTGGGTGGAAGGATTGCTCATAAGTTCTCCTGGTAGAGGGAAATAAGTTGGTGGAGTCAATTTTGCTGTGAGTTCAAAGGCAACCAGAAACATTTCATAGGGCCCTTCCTTATCTCCTACAGTAGTACACAAGATAAGTATTCCAAAAAGACCACCATAAAGATGAGGACAGCTGCTATACCATTATCTATTACGGATAATGATGATGTAAGAAAGTACATGAAGGACTTAGTAAGATTCTACATATTAAATCAACAAATGCTTTAATCAACAAAAAAGACCCAGGATCTTTAAAGCACTTAACTCAGAGTCTAGCATATAGTAGGAATTATATAGTTATTCCCTTCCTCTCCCCCACCCCCCAAAACTCAGGGTTTTCAATGCAGAGGTGAACACTGGGGAGAAGAACAAAAAATAGTCTAGAAAACATGGTTCAGAGTACAAAATAAAGGATGCCAAAGCTTGAAGACTTATTTTTAAGTCAAGAAGAAGCAGGCTCTATCTTGGGGGCATTTTCTTTTGCCTATAATTTGCCAATAATTACACATTTCTAGCTTCCCAAGATTTCTCGTGATAAATAAATGGAGGGACAACTAGGTGGTGCAGTGGATAGAGCACTGGCCCTGGAGTTAGGAGTACCTGAGTTCAAATCCGGCCTCAGACACTTAATAATACCTAGCTATGTGATCTTGGGCAAGCCAATTAACCTCACTGCCTTGCCAAAACCTAAAAAATAAAAATAAAAATAAAAATAAAAAATAAATGGAGGCTACTCATAATAATCAGTGGAAGAACAGAAGATTATTGAGTGGCACCAATTTATTTCTCCCATTTCTTCCTATTATTTCTCTCAAGAAAAATATGTTGTATAGAAAAGTAACACCTGTCAGTGAACATATATTCTCTGTAGAATGACCAAGGACTATTTTCTAGATTGATATTTATTTGGAAAGTATGGCATCATGGGTATTAGCTGGACTTGTCATCAGGAAGACATCTTACCTCCAGCACTTCTTAGCTCTGTAACTATCCACAAGTCATTTGATTTGAATGAGCTTCAGTTCTTCATCTATAAAATGAAAAGGATAGAATCCATAGAACCAAGCTCATGGATTTGTTTTGAGACTCAAATGAAATCATGTCTATAAAATACTCTGCAAACCAATATAAATGTCATTCATCATTACTATTATTATTATTATTATTTGAAGAGAGTCAAGAAACAATATATATTACTAGCACAAAACAAGGACAAAATGAACTGATTATTTTAATAAACAGAACTTTTTATTTTTTTTGATGGCAAAAGAGGGCTTCACTACCAAGACAGCTCTCTCTATAGTCAGTCTGTTGACTTGAATAGAGAGGAAAAAATCATTACCTAACTAGAAGTACAAAAAATTAGAAGATATGGAAGATAATGAGGAAATTGCAACCTAATCTATTAAAAAGCATTAATATAAAAAAATTAGAAGTGTATAATATAATAGTATTAAAGACAACCACCATATTCTAAGAAAATTTAATGTTTTTTAAAAGTTCTATAACATGGAAAGCTGCCTCAACAAGAAAAGACATGGTCTCTTTGCCAGAAAGAGAGATATGGAAGCCAAATGGAAAACTAATTCAGAATATAAAATCATTTGTAAAGTCTTACTAAAGAGGATGATGGAAGATTGTTCTGAGATTTGATCCATAGGCTTCATCCTACTGCCAATGGGGGTCCATCACACACACACACACACACACACACACACACACATACACAAAATGAACCAAAGATTTAGAAACAATTACAGGTTGACACATAATGGGAGATTGCAATCTGCATGACTGAAGACTGCAGTGACCACAGCAATGGCAATACAGGTTCAATGCAGTACTGATCTATTTGTCTGTCTATCTACCTACTTGAAACAATTTGAAGAGTGTCATGAAAAATGCCTATGCCCTGAACAAAATTAATCATTAAAGTGTATTGGGAATTATCTATCCAAATTAAGCTGATATGAACTCTTTGAGAGAAGGGATCTTTTTTTTTGTATCTTTAAATACATAGCACATTGTTGATACTTAGTAAACATTTAATAAATGTGTGCTGATTGGTAAAAGAGAATCCCACAAAGTATTTTTATGTGTGCTCTTTTAGAGTTATTTTACAGTTTTGTCAGAACCTCTAAGGACCTCCTTTCATTGGCTATTTCCTTGGGCTTTGCATACTAAATAACTTCTCAACACTGCACAGTGCTAATATGCCTCATAAACATGAAGATTTCCCAGGACCCATCTACTTCTCAACAGGGAGCCTTATCAAAAAGGTTAAAAGAACTAAATAGTCTCCTCTGCTCCCCAAATCAAAGAAGTGCTGATAAATGTTGAATAACCAACTTTTAGGTGGGAAAAGGCAGACATGACATATTTTTAAGTTTTGTCTTCATTATTAATATCAATTAAAAATAATATTCATTAGAAGCCTATTATGTATCAGGTTCTATGTTAAGTACTGGAGATACAAAGAGGAAAAAGACAGTCCCTTATGCTTAAGGAGCTTACAATCTAATGGAAAAGATGGGAAGCACATATAGACAAAACAAGTTATATACAGGAGAAATAGGAAATAATTCACAGAGGGAATGTATCAGAATTAAAAGGAGTTCAGGAAGCCTTTCAGTAAAAGAGAAGATTTTCAGCTGAGTCTTAAAGGAAGTCATGGAGGACAGTAGATAGAATGGAGGGGGGAGGTTCTAAATCAGGGGAGAGCCAGAAATAATGTCTGGAGGCAAGAGATGGAGGGTCTTACACTTAGAGCAGTCATTGATTTCTTAAGTATAGAGGATCAACATAACATTAAATCATAACCTCCCCTGATGTTATGGTCTTCTTTCAGAAGGAAAGACAAATATCATCATCATCAAATCACGACTCAACTTGTGCTGTCTGCCAGTTTCTGAGATATAAATGATGCACTGAAAATTTAACAATCAGCTCTGTTGCTGATGGCTTCAACACACCATTCTTCCCATACAATGATATGATTATTAGTACTGCCTGTTTCTCCAATTGCATAGTTAGTATTAAGTTCATTTAGAGTAGAAGCTAATATATAAAGTCTTAAAATCAAATTCTAGAACTAGGGAAGCCTTTAAAAATTATGAAATCCAATGTCTTTATTTGGTAGATGATGAAACTGAGAGTTTAAATGACTAACATCATACATCTGGGTTTAGAATAAAAGCCTCTTAAATCCAAACTACAGGGGTACGTCTGGAGAGCTATGGTTCCATACCTTCAATTCAATTCAATTTGAGATCTTTTATCAAATGTCTATCATGTGCAAAATCCTATCCTAGGAACTGAGAGAGACATGAATTTTAGGTAACACATAGTTTTTGCTTTCAGAGGGCATCTAGATAGGGCAGTTGATAGATTGCTGAACCTGGAGTCAGAAAAAAATCTTCCTGACTTCAAATCTGGTCTCAGCCAGAAAGTTTCTTCATTTGCAAAAGGAGTCAGAGAAGGAAATGACAAACCACTCCAGTATCTTTGCCAAGAAAACCCTAAATGGGATCATAAAGAGTCACAAAAGTCACAAAAGTAGATAACCATAATACAAAATAATATAGGTGTATTGTGGGTATATGTATATATGCGTATATGTGTATATGTGTATGTATATATATAGTTGTAATAAAAAGATGCAAAATAAATAGAATTGCTAAAGAGGAAGCAAAGAAGGGAGGGAGGACATGGTGAGTGGTATGAACAAAGTCAGGTAAGTGGGAGGTGCATAGTGTGTTCAGTAGGCAGAGAGATCTGTTCAACTGGAGTGATCAAAGATATGGTGAGGAATAATATAAGAAAAGAAGAAAAGTAGTCAACCTGAAGCCTGCTTCCCCTTCTAGTTTCCCTTCCACCCAGGACCCTGTTTAACTTAAGAGGAGAGCACCAGGCCTTTTAAACAATAATTCTCCAACAACAAGAAAAGATCTAAAGCACATGCACTTGGGCCAGTTTGCTGCTTAACACAAAAAGCCGTATTTATCCACCCTGCTTTTTAAATGGCCGTGAGAAGTGATCAAAACATAGTTTGTCTGATAAAACCAAAGACCTTGACACCATTCCAATCAGAATTTCATCATAAACAGCAAGGGGATAAGAACTGCTTCAATTTCATTGTATCTTATAAATAACCTGAAGTTTCATTTGAATTGGAATATTTCAAGCATTGCTGAACTCTTGACCATGCAGATCACCTTCAAGTGAGCTGGGCTGTAATGTATTCCATTAGGTTAGACTTCTTCCTCTCAGCTTTTATTATTACTAATTTTTTCTCTTGCTTTTCTTCTCTCTTGTCTGACAGATTTGCAACCAACGTGGATTTGGAATTCTTTACTGTTGTCATTCCATTTTCTCTCATTATTCCTGTTTTGATAAGTCAATAAACAAGTATTTATTAATCACCTCTCAAGTTGTGTTCAGAGAAGACCAGCACCTCCAGTGTGAGGCCTTGCTAAGCCCTTTTCAGGGCTGTTTATCCACCTTCATTGGCCAACTGCCCCCCCCCCCAACCCTCACCAGTGGCTCCAAGTAGTAGTAGCCAGCACAGGGGCTACATCTTGGTAAAACTCTCAAGCCGATGGACTAAACCAGCTCATGAATAATTGACAGGCTTCAAACCCATCAATGAGTTAGGGGATGTCTACTCCAAGCACATGAAGATGATCCCCAACTGAATTTGTTCCAATTGTCATAAAGGCAACTGAAGCAGTCACTATGGAACACTAGTTAGGGTAGTGCAGTAGAAAGAGCACTAACTCTGGAGTCAAGAGTATCTGAGTTCAAATCCTGCCTCGGGTACTTGACACTTACTACCTGGGTGACCCTGGACAAGTTATTTAACTGTGATTGCCTTCCATCCGGAGCCATCTCCCATCATCTTGATTCATATCTGACCACAGGACCCAGATGGCTCTGGGAGGAGAAAATGAGGCTGGTGATTTGGTACAGCACCCCCTCACTCACATTCAATTCATGTGCATGTCACAGCATCATGGCATCTCTTCCTAGAGAACAAAGGACAAACAAGAAGACATAGAAGACATCAAGGTCATCCACTGTATCTTGAGCCACTGGAGTGAGGCAACTCTGGCTCACTTAAATCCAATTCACTCTGGAGTCAAGACATCACCCGGTGATGTCATTAGACCTCTTCAAAACAAAGGACAAACAAGATCAAGTGCAGATCTGGGGATATGAATGCAATAAATAAAGCAATTCTATCCCTCAAGGATTACACCTTGGGGCTGGGGAAGGAGTACAAATAAATGAGTATTTACAGATTGAATTTCAAAAATTAAAAATTAATTGATTAGTTTTTAAAATTAAATTTTAAAGGAATCAATATAAATAAATCTAAGACAGTTTAGGAAGGAGGGCACTAATAGTTGATAGGATCAGGAAGGATATCATAAAGAACCATTCTGTAAAGGAAGAGATTGTATGATGAGGGAGGTGATGAGGGAGTGCATTCCATACACAGCAGGCAAACAGGGCAAAGACTGCACATGTATGAGAAAGGGAGAAGGCCAATTTGGCTGCTCACAGAGTATAAGAAGGGGGGTGATATGTCATAAGACTGGAAAGTTAGATTGAGACCAGACAGAGAAAAGTCTTTAAAACCTAAACAAAAGAGTTTATATTTGATTCTAGAATCTAGAAGCAATAGGAAACATTGGGGTTTTATTCAGTCCAGTAACGTCATGGTCAGATCTGGGCTTCAGGAAAAATCACTTTGGCAGCAGAATGGGAAAAGACTTGAGGCTGGGAGACCAATTAGGAGGCCACAGGAAAACAAGCCTGACCTCTCTTTTATAGCCTGGGGGATAATTATAAATTATGGGCAACTGTGAGCTCCCTTTTCCTTGGGTGCACAGCTGCTTCCCCTTCCAATTGTGTCAGTATGCCTTCTTTTCTTCTCCTTTCTGCTCATTATCCACCTACCCCACCCCAGATGTGTGCATAGGGGATGGGTACTGGCACATACACCACCCATCATACAAGTATAACCAACTTTATAATATTCAAACTTTGATTCATTCTGGATAAAAGTTTTCACAATCTGATACATTCACAAAGTACCTCATCTTGCTGTTGCATCAATTACTTTTCCATCTGTCCTCCTGATTCTATTTCCTTCTTGTGTATCTTTAGCTGCCTCTTTTTCCCCTGAACTCCTACCTCCGATGTTGGTCAAGTTACTGGTGATCCTGCCTTTCTTTCACCTCCTTTTCTGACTGCAATTGCTCTTTTCCATCTCCAAATTCCCCCTCCTCCCTACTTTACTCTGAGTCTTTCTGCCACTATTAATTCTTTTGCTGCTTCAATCTACTTCTAGGGCTCACTCTCAAGTCTTTTACCTTTCTTCCTACAACAGATCCTTTCTCCATGAAGATGAGCAGCATAGGGTGGGTTGTGGGGGGGGGGGGGGGGGGACAAGCATCCTCAGTCTTGCCTTGGGACCAAAGAACTCAGACCAGGTTTAATGAGGGCTTCTAGTCACAACTGGAGGTATAACTTTCCTGTTCTTTCCTTCTCTCATTCCCTTGAGTCTGGCAGAATGATAAATACCCCCCCACACACACACACACACCCATACCCAAGGCTAAAGTCATACAGCTAGTCTGAGGTAGGATTTGAATTCAGTTTCTCCTGACTTCAGGATCAATGTTACCCCCTGCACCATCAAGCTGACGCCATCCAAGATTTATCATCAATGTCAAGATGAACTACAGAAAGTTGATATCCTGTCGTATTAGTTCAGGGATCCTAACAAGAGCTGAACAATATATGATTATTTATTACTGTCAATTCATCTTCCCCTTCCCCTTCCTAGGCATCTAGGTGGCCCAGTAGATAGAGCACTGGGCCTGGAATCAGGGACTTGAGTTCAAATTTAACCTCAGACATTTATTAGCTGTGTGACCCTAGAAAAGTCACAGCCTCAGTTTCCTCAGGTGAACAATAGGAATAATAATAATAGTATTAACATTCCTGGGGTGTTATTAGATCTGGCATTTGGTAGATTATTTTTTTTTAGGTTTTTTTTGCAAGACAAATGGGGTTAACTGGCTTGCCCAAGGCCACACAGCTAGGTAATTATTAAGTGTCTGAGACCGGATTTGAACTCAGGCACTCCTGACTCCAGGGCTGGTGCTTTATCCACTTCGCCACCTAGCCACCCCCATTTGGTAGATTCTTAATAAAAGCTTATTCCCTTTCCTTCTTTATTGTTACCTTCAAGAGATAACTATTATACAAAAAAACAAACCCTTTACCAACTAACATCTTTTCCTGGGCATAGAAATGATCCAGAATCATTTTCTAAGTTGGCATTTATTCACAATGAATGAGGTAGTGGATAGTGCTAGATATGTAATCAAGAAGATAAAAGTTATTATCCCTTTGAGTTCCAAAACCTTTGTAACAGCAGGATCCCTCCCCCACCCCCAAACCATCAGTTCTGCTTTCAGGCCAATCCCTGAAAGTGTCATTCTAGAAAGCACCAGCCCTTGTGGAAATACGACCTGGCAACTGCCTTGGCAAATGCTGTAGCCCCCATCCTCTCAGCAGCCACAACTATTAAAAAAGACTCAGAAAAGAAAGGTCACCAAGATCCTTGGTATTGTCAAAGGTTCAACACCAACAATGGAAATAATTATATCCAGGAGAGCTCTGATAAATATTCAGAACTGGCACAGACACACACAAAATAATAATTGCATTCAAAATTTATTTTAAAGTTTAATCCTTATTTAACATTTTTTCCATCACTTTCTTAAGCCATCACAATCAACAAAACAATAAACCAATTCCTGATTTGTGTTTGCCAATTCCTGAGGTATAAATGCTCACAATGAAATTTTAACAATTGGTTCTTTGGCTCTAGCTCCCCCCTGGTGGTGTCAATGGAAATGAAATTCAAAGGCTGCATTTCCACCTCCTTTTGTGTGTTAGATTCCCCCATTAGATTGTAAACTCTACCAGGACAAGGATTGTCTTTCCTCTTATTTGTATCCCCAGAATTTAACACAGTAGATGATTAATAAATGTGTATTGTGATGTGTTATCTCTCCACATAAGAAGGTGAACTCCTCAAGTGTAGGCATTGTCTTGCTTTTTTAATTCTAACCCTAGGGTCTATCACTGTGCTTAATAAATTCGGTTCATCTTCTTCCTCTGTAAAATGGGGATAAAAATACCTTTAACAATATTACCTCACAGGGTTGCTAGGAAGCTCATATAAGATATGTTTGATAAGTGCTTATAAACTGGAAAGCCATATATAAATACCGGTTATTGTTGTTTGTTGTTCCTGTTATCACAAATACAAAGAAGTCTGAAAAGCAGATTTTCTCTTCAAATATTTCCTTTCTTTCTCTGTCTCTCTTCTTTGCTTTTCTGATTTCAAGTATGCTGAAATTGGCACTCTTTTTTCACTCTATTTCTTTTCTAATATCCATTTAGCAATGTAGAAATATGGGATTTTTCCAGTCTTTGCATTCAGTGAGTCCATGGGTGAGGAATGAAATACTGTTTCACTTCATGTAGAGAACTCTCCAAGTGAAAGGGGTTTTGCAATCCAAGGATCCAAGGATGTTATCTGAAGCATCCTTTTCTGATGTGGGAGAAGGGAAGGGGGGAGGGGAGGAGTTGGCTTGCTTTCATTCTGTCCTAAGTAAGTCCACCCTTGCTTAATGTTTGGTGTCAATGAGGCTCGTGTTGAATACATCAGGTATGTTTATCTAGTTATTATTTTTCTTTGTCAGTAGGCTTTCATTCTTTCCTTTCCTGTCACCAGTGGAGATTGAATTGGTTATCTGTGGAAGGAGCAAAGGTCCCAGGGAGTTCAAGATTTTTGCAACTAATATTGCATACCAGGGAAAATGGATGCCAAGGTCAGGTTAACAATAAATAATATTGATTTGGAGGTCAGGGTCACAATGTGAAAGGTCATCAATGCTGCCAAAATATTTTCATTATCATTGGTTTTGTTATGGAAAAGACACCAGACTCAGGGAAAGGAGATTAGGGGCTTAGGAGGTGGGGCTGGATGAAGACATTCTAAGAGAAAGAACAGAATCAAAACTCTACCCCATGATTTACTGGCTTTGTATTCCCATGGTTTCCCTGTCTGGCATTTGCCTCTCTTGAACAAGTATGTAGAATGACAGGCACCGATAATGCCTTCTTTCCCACAGAACACTGCCAATTCTGGTCATTGATCTGAAAGCTTTTGCTGGCACAGCGGCTGCTGCCCAGATCCAAGTTTTACCAGACATATTTGCAGGAGTAAGCTATTTGATGCTTTACCACTTTTCACAGGTGCCTTTTATAGATGTATAATGCAGTGTTGCATAGCTTAACAAAATCCTGTCTAGTTTTGGAGCTATGACCCAATCTGGTGTCATCTATATTCTGAAACAGAAAAGGCCATGGTGTTGTAGAATTAGCATGCCTTCTTTTATTGTGTGAATTATTGGAGCATTTTGGCAGGAGAGGACCATAATGCTCTCCCGAATTCATTTTTTATTAAAATTTAGTGAGGATTTCATATTGTATTTTAAAATAGGCAGCATTGTTTAAACCACTTGGGATTTACTATATGTTCCAGAGCAGAGGAAAAAACACCTAATGTGGCAGGGCAGAAGGAATTATGTCATTTTTTTAACTTAGAAGGGAAGATGCCAGGGTTTATTTCTAATCCCAAATGAGAAATTGGCACTCCTGAACAGTGGTTTGGGACATTCAGAGGGGGAGCTACAGAGCATCTACTGGAGATACAAGATGGATCTGGACAATTGCAGATTATCGCCTTTGATTAAGACAAAACACACAGTGGGGGAGGGGGGGTTGAGGGAGGGAAAGCTAAAATTTCATAGTCTGGAGGGCCTTATTTCTCACAGATAGTACTTCCGAGACCCCTGCAAGATCAAAAATGGGCCAAACAACAATGTTATTCAGGAGGTCAAGATGCTGCTGCTCAGAGGTATTATTTTATCAGAGCTCTTTCAAGGAGACACAGGAAGACTGATTTTTACTGACAAGTCCTGCTCATTCGGGCAGTTGATTTGGTAGTGGTAGATTTACTTGCTTTTATTTCCAACAAAAGCATCTGTGCTGAAGATTAGACTGCCCTGTTTGTCAGCATTGAAAATTCTGAACAATGGAATTCCTAGAGGAGAGAAAGAATACACTAATTATTATTTAAGTTCTCCACTTGAAAAGCAGGACAGCCTTGAGGTAGATAGGAGGTCATAAGTTGGAAAGCTTCTAGCAGCCCAGTGGTGAAATAGAGAAATACTGGAGATTTATGGATTTAAAAAAAAATCATTTCCCCTTTCTGAGACTTAGTTTCCTCATTGTTCAAAAAAATTAAGTGAGGAGTTGTACCAACTATAGAACCATTGAGATTTTGTCCCAAGATACAGCTATTTGGCAGGGACACATTTTGGCACTTTCTCCCAAGAAATATATCTTCCCTCCCTGTGGTCACCTTTGTTTTTGTGAGTTATCTCCAGGTTCTCTACTGGCCTGTACCACTGAGCAACCACATCATTGCCCACCACCATGGCTACCCTCTCCTAGTGGTTGTGGCTATTCTCTTTCTCTAGTGTGACTATATCTTTACCACTGTACCTCCTCCCCATCTCAGTTGAATTTGCTCAATAATGAAATTCCTAGTTGCACCTCAAACTAAATATTATCCAAGGGCTTTTCCAGCTTTAAAAATGCATGACTCTATAGTCCAAACAAAGAGATAATAATAATGTATTGTATTTTGAGAGCATTGTAAAAATGCTTTCACATATATCTTTTTGATCATTAGTATGTCTCTGAGATGTGAACTGAATTCTGTATTATTCTGAGTCTGATCAGAGGTTAAATGACTTACCCAAGTTCACACAGTTGGTGGCAAAATGAGATGATAATTCAGATCTCTGAAGCCCACATTACTCTTTTCACAATTCCTCTCCTGTCATGAAACTGCAGAAATGGCACCATGGGCAAAATGTTTGAGTTTGGGAAAGCTTTGCAAAGAAATTGCCCTTTCTAAGAAGTCTAGATTGTCCATTCCAAAGAATAATGGTCCTTCTCTCTTTTTTTCCTTCCCTCCTTCCTTTCTTCCTTCCATTTTTTCTCCTTCATTCTCTCCTTCCATCCTTTTCTCCTTCCCTCCTTTTCTCCTTCCCTTCTCTCTCCTCTCATTCCTTTCCTCCTATTCTCTGTTTCTCCTTTCTTTCTTTCCTCTTGCCTCTCTACCTTCCTTATTCTTTCTTTCCTTCCCCTTCTGCAGAAGAGGTCTGCATGGCCTGAAGAACTTTGGTGGTCCTAGTAGGTTTCTGTTATGACTGCACACATCCCATTCCAGATGGGCTAGAATTTGAGCATGGGCTAGCATCAAACTAAGCTAACATGTTATGAAGAGATAGACAAGTATGACAAGGAAAGCAGTGTGGTATGTGGAAAGAGCACTAGCTATAGAGTCAGAGGACCTGAGTTCAAGTTTTATCTCTGATACTTAATCCCTTTGTGACCTGGAGCAAATCACTGTGCATCCTTGGCTTGTTTCCCCTCATAATATGAAGGAGTTGGATTAGATTGCCTTTGAAGTTCCTTTCCAAGTGTAAATGTTAGCTATTATAAATCTATGATCCTGCCAACTGGAAGTTTCTGTAATTTAGGAGAAACAATCCTGGTTTGAGTATTAGATAATCTGGGTTTGATTTCCCCTTCTGTCATTTAGTCCCTGAATAATTTAGTGTGGGTCAGTGATTCATTCTCCCTGAGCCTCAGCTTCCTCACCTGAAACATGCTGATCATGATTGCAACTTCCTCACAGGGTTTTGGTGAAGAAGCTATTTTCTAAATTATAAAACACCATGCTTTGAGAAGAGCAACCCACACTCACAAGAAATTGCTAGGGGTGTGGCAATAGCTAGGTATCTGTGAGTTTCAGAAATTGGAATGTTTGAGAGATCTGGGATGAAGGAAAATTCATTAACAATGAAGCTAGGCTTCCAATGGATGCCACAAAATGGCAGGGAAGAGGAAGAGATAGACTGTGGACAGACAAGCTTAGAAGAATAGTAAAGAGAGTAGGAGGAGAGGGCCAGATTGAAATTATATTTGTCACCAACCCTATAACTGCAAAGGAATGAAGAAAGTACACCACAAGTGGAAGCTATACTCACTGTCTTCTTCCTGGTGGTTCTGTGTACAATTCAATTCAGTATGCATTTATTACACTCCTTTTGTACTTAGAACTGTGATAGAGGATGGAGTTACAAACAGTCCCTGCCCCCGAGGAGCTTATGGTTCTCCTGGAGGAAAAGAATATGGACCAAAAATAAGTGTAGTAGAGACTGAACTGTCCTATAGGGACTATACCAAGCAGCTGATATTATAAAACTCCAGGGAGAGTATGGCATGTCAAAGGCAATGAATTTACTAAGTGCCACTTCCTTTGTAGTGACCCACTGGTGAAAAGATGTGGCATTTTGGTATGATCCTGCAAACCCTGAATAGTCTCATGGTTCTTCCCTAATCCATGATTATGGAACAGAGGTAGGATGTTGTATCAGTTTAATGGAAAGACAGTGGTTGAATCTCCCTTCTTTCAATTAACCAAGAGAGTTCCAGTGAGGATTAAGGAAGGTTTGG
The DNA here is from genome assembly GCF_037893015.1 of Macrotis lagotis. Taxonomy (NCBI): domain Eukaryota; kingdom Metazoa; phylum Chordata; class Mammalia; order Peramelemorphia; family Peramelidae; genus Macrotis; species Macrotis lagotis. The sequence continues at coordinate 260,444,523 of NC_133666.1, forward strand.
ACCTCCTTTCCAGAGTCATAGTGACCATACCCACATGGCAGCCAAAGCAGTGAGTTGGACATGTTCAGCTTGGAGGTAACCTGTGTTGAGAAGTCTTGAGTCCTTTTGCTTAGAATTGAATTTTTACAAGTGGAAAAATCCCTGGAAACTATAACATTCAGAGAAAATGCCCATGAGCCAGAGGACTGACCTAAACAAGACCCATTTTGCCAGTAGTTTTTGAACAAGTCATAACTGAGAGGAAGTATAAAATGCCTAATCTGCAATACTGCTTTATATGCAAAATAGTTTCAGATATCAACCCCCTGATTGGGTATGACAATAGAAAGCACTATAGCATATTTAGTTTAAGTTTTAATGTCAAATTGCACTTCTGAAAGTCTTTTTTATTTTAGCATTTCTTTTATGTGTAGAAAATAAATATCTGTCCCATACTTGATTCATATTATACACTGAGTTTCTTTATACTCATGCATTTGGTGAAAATCCTAGAAATAATCCTAACTCTAATGGAATTCTCCATAGAGGGATAGTGTGGGGATTTAAAGAATCAAAGAGTGTGGGAAAAAAAGCATCCCAACTGCTCTAATTAGAGGCCTGACATGAACATGCCTGGACCCAGGCCCCTTAGAGAAAGTACAATACCCCAGTTCTAGAGGGAATGGCAATGGCAGGGAAAATAAGTACATATTTGTATATATCTATCTATCTATCTATCTATATATATATATATATCTACATATAATACAAAATAAATATGAGTTATGATAGTGAGGGAGGGTGCAAGCTGTTGGAAGAATCAAGAAAAGCTACATGCAGAAAGTGATGCTTGAGCAGAGTCTTGAAAAGACATTGAATTCTATTCATTATGGTAGAATTGAGAAGGACTTACATTCCAGGCAAGGGGGATGGTCAGTGCAAGCACAGAGAATCTAAAATAGAGTTCCTTGTATCAGAAAACAGAAAGAAATTCAGTTTAGAAAATTCAAGGAATGAAGGAAGAGGATTAATATGTGAAAAAACTGAAAAAGTATATCGGAGCTAGACTTTAAAGAATTTTAATGAAGGATTGAGAAGTTATCATAGAAGCAATAGGTAACCAGTAGATTTTTTTGAGGAGAGGGCTGATATTCTAAGTCCTATGCTTAAGGAAAACCACTTTAGCATCTGAATGGAAAATGGGTTAGAGAAAGGAAAGTATTGATGCTAGGAAACCAATAGGATGTTATTGAACCCAGGTGAGAGATGATGGAAACCTGACCCAGAGTTTGGGAGGAGTAAATGGGTAACTACTGCTGTAACAGTAGAAATAGCAAGTTTGAACAATTGATTGTTCATATGGGGTGAGGGAGAATAAGAAGGGTGTGACACTGAGGTTGCAAAGCTGGCTGACTCAAAGGACAAGAGTGCCCTGGACAATAGAGAAATTTGAAAGATGAGGTGATTTAGGGTGAAAAAAGAATAAGTTCTGTTTGGGCCATGCTGAGTTTGAGATATCAATGAGACAGCCAGTTGAAGTGTTCAATAGGCAATTTGTGTTGTGGGACTAGAGTTCAGGAGAGAAATTAAGTTGGATATAAAAATTTGGAAATCATCTACATAGGATAATTAAATCCATTAGAACTACTAAGGTTACCAAGTAGGAAAATGTAAAGAAGGGGAAGGTAAGGGAGAATATATTAAGCTCTATGATAGATTTTATATGTATTATCTCATTTGATCTCATTTGCAACAAGCATTTACTGAGCACCAATTATATACTGAGATAAATATGATTTCATTTGATCTCATTTCTCTATAGAGAAGGCCCATGGAAGAATTTTGGGGTATGGCTGCAGTTGGAAGTCATGATATGGCTAATGATCTAGAAAAGGAGACTGAAAAATTGATCAGGGAGATAGGCAGAAAACTAGATGAGAATGGTGTCACAAAAAACCCAGAAAAGAGCAAGGCTTCGGTGAAGAAAGGTGACCAATAGTTTCAAATGTTACAGAGAGCCCAATAAGGACAAGGACTGAGAAAGGGCAATACTACATGGCAACAATAAATTGATGACAATTTTGAAAAGAGTAGTTCTGGTTTACATTGAGTTCATAAACCAGAATGCAAAGAGTTTGGGAGTAAGAGAAAAGAAAATTGAGAAAGAGTTTGGCTAAGGGGCGGCTAGGTGGCACTATGGATAGAGCACTGGCTCTGGAGTCAGGAGGATCTGAGTTCAAATCCAGTCCCAGACACTTAATAATTACCTAGCTGTGTGGTCTTGAGCAAGTCACTTAACCCCCTTGCCTTACAAAAAAAAACCTAAAAAAAAAAGAGTTTGGCTAAGAAAGAGTGAAAAATGGAGTGGCTAGGTGGTGCAGTGGATAGAGCACCAGCCCTGGAGTCAGGAGTACCTGAGTTCAAATCTAGCCTCATACACTTAATAATTATCTAGCTGTGTGGCCTTGGGCAAGCCACTTAACCCCACCGCCTTGCAAAAAAAAAAAGAGTGAAAAGATATAGTATAATAACTTAAGGGGATGGTACCTTCTGGTGAAAGTTTTGGTTTTGTTTTTTTAAGACTATCAGAGACTTGGGCATAATCCTAAACAGCAGAAAAAGAACTAGAAGATAGGGAGAAATTAAAGATTAGAAAGATGATATGATTGAAGGGCAAATCAACTGGAGAGGCTCTGAGGGAATAGGTTCAAGGACAGATGTAGAGGAACAGGTCTCATCCAGGAAAAGAATTGCCAAAGATTTTAGTAAAGGAATCTAATTGCAATAGAATAAAGTGAGAGAAAATGAAGACCTGAAATAGGGTAATTGCCATGTGAATGGAAAGGAGATAGATTCTTTTAAAGATCTGTGCATTTGCTTTTATTTTGAATTTAGCAAACACCAAATGAAAGGAATTTTTCCATATAGAGAGTAAAAAAAGTAAAAAAGAATTTTACATAAAACTGTAAATATTGCCTTTATTTTTTAAAACTATAATAAGTTAAAACTGTAGTTTTCAAAGCTGTCCTACTCCCTATGCTTCTTTCTGAACTTCCTAGAAAGGGGACAAATTCAAGTGATGCTCTGGAGTTAGAATCAAAGACTGGTTGGGTAGTGAAAGAGGAAAACTGGGCAAGGCAGTGGAGGAGAGGGAAGGGTTGGAGAGAATTCCAAGACTGTAAACTTACTTGATTAGAAAGATAGTAGGGCACCAGAAATAAATAAGGAAGTTGGGGAAGGAGTAGGTGTAGGAAGGAAGACAATTGAATTTGAGAAACATAGACAATATCTGGGTGGAGGTATCCAACAGGCAGTTAGTAATAGAGGACTAGAGGTCAGGAAGGAGATTGGGATATGTAGCTTTGGGATTTGTCTATTAACAACAGAGAAGAATTTAGAGAAAGATGGGAAAGGGGTCCAGGATAAACCTACACATCAGAAGTGTAATATAGTCAGTGATTTAGCAAATGAACTAGAAAAGGTACACGCAGACAGGTTGGACATAAGGGAGATGGAGGAAGGAACTAAGAGAGCAGAAGCTGCAGAGGTCAAGAAGAATAATGTCTCAGAAAACAGCAAGGGGTTTAGTAATTGAGAAACCATTGTTAATCTTAAAAGCCTCTAAGGAGGCTCAGGATGGTAGCACTGCTATTTTGGGCTAGTTCCCTTAGGTTCAAGTCCTCTGGGATACCTGCAGATGGTTAAATGACAAGTCTTATGATCCAGTCCCAGGGAGTTAGATTGACCTTACACCCTGAAGAAGCAGCTGGCCTCTCTCACCCCGAGACTTAGGATCTGACAGAGATCTTCTAGTTTCACTTTAACTGACTATCAATTTCTTTTCAGTAACAATCTTATTTAGGTTTTTTTTGGAGGTCCTTTCCTATATCCAAGGAAGAAAACATCCAATTCTTAAACCCTGTAGAATCATAATTCCACTTCCTCCTTTAAACAATATCTCTCCTCTGCTAAGAAACTGAAGTCTTTTATTCTTTTTTTTTTTAAATTTAGTGTGCCATGGCTTCCTCCACACTCATCAGCTGTGATAGTAACTACTCTTAACATTAGCCGAACAGAGCAAGATTATTTAATTATCCTAAATTTTCTGTCTTGATAGACAGTCACCCTGCTGGGCTGAATGTTCTGAACTGAGTCATCTTAGGCCAGAGAGAACTTGTTGAGGTAGCGTAGGCTTCCTTTTTACTCAGATTTTCTTAACTGTAAGTCAGTCAATGCATGTTTATTAAGGACCTACTATGTGAGAGATAATGTGCCTAGCTCTGGGAATTAAAATAAATGAGCAAAAGATAGTCCTCTTTAAGTGTTTCACCATTTAATGGGGAAGACAATGCATAAAAAGAAGCTGAAAGGACGGAGGGCAGGGAGGGATGTAGCCCATGCTGAATATGGTGAAGTTCTATAACTGAGTGGGATACAAGGGGATGGCTACCTTGGGTCCCTTCCTTAAATAAAGGATCTAGATGACTTCTCCATTGTCCAACTCTGCCTTCTTCAATCAGAGGGATGGAGAGGTTCCAGGGTCAGGGATGCTGAGGATATGTGAATTTCAGGGTTGATTTTGTAGGAAGATAAGGTTTTAGAAACATTGATGAATTTGAAATAATTCCTCCATCCTTCTCTGTTCTTTATATTTGTTTGGGGCAGGCTAAAACAGTTTAATTCTCTAAAACATTCTTATCCAGAAACCCTGTTTTCTAAAATGAGGTCAAGTTGCTGTCTGTGCCATGTTTACATTGAAGGCCCTCTGGTTTACTTGAACCCCTGTTTATCCAATTTAACATCATGGAATCATAGAACCTCAAAGTTGGGAGCTTTAAATTCAGCCTTCCCTAGTCTTTTCAAATAATCAAGACCTTAGGGAAGATAATCTATGCACTCCTCCAGTTTCTTATTGTTTAGCCTCTGTTGTAGAATAACTCCAATATCAGCCTAATTTTCTATGCTGGAAACACATGCTATGTCATTTGAGTCCAGTGCTTCACTTTCCATACTTTCAAACTCACTTAACAAATCTGGTATGGAAATACAACCCTGCCTGATGATTTGCTTAGGGGAGAGAGAGAGAGAGAATATGTTTATATAATTTTTCAATGTATTAGTCTATATTATTCTATTCTATATTATTAACTTGTTATATTTTTTGTAATTGCTCTTTTAAAAACTTTAGTTTCTGGCATCCACATCAACAACATTACCAACAATATTATTTTCCATATTCCCTCAATTCAAGGGAAGGATCCAAACATTAAAGAAATATTTGAAACCCTTATCTGAGACTAGAGACAGGTATCTAAAATCTATTGGTACTACCATTATGTCTATCAGCCAGTGAGGAAGGGGTAGAGGATACAGCATTGAGGTTTATGAGAGCAAGAGTTCTAGGTTAATCTGGAAGAACACTTTGGACTAGAAACAGCACAGAGGACAGCCAGGTACAGTAAAAGATCCTAGAGGTCTAAATATGTGCATGGCCCTGAGTCTGTTCAATTTAGGAGGTTTAAAAAAGTCCATTTTAGCACCAAGAGCAAATTTAGCTGCTACCATTCAGTTAAGGATGAAATTGCTTCAGGCACACTGACCAGGAATAGAAAGAAAGGTTTGAGGGCAATAGAGAGGAAATGTCCAGGGATATTCTTGATGCATGAGCAGGGGAAGAGTAAAAGGCAGAAGAGAGGAGTAAAGGTTGAAGCTTAGAATCCTAACTTAGAAATTTAGTGTGGTCCAGTAAGCACTGGATTTAGAAGCAGAAGGTCTAGGTTTTAATTCTGAATCTTCTACTTAATACTTTTTTGACCTTAAGAATTTATTTCATTTCTAGGACCTTCAGTTGTCTCATCTGTAAAGAGATCCAGCTTAGCTTAACAACAAGTACCAAACAACCATAAGCAAATAAGCAAAAGTCTTGTTTAGGGAGCAGGGAGCAGGGGAATTGAATAACCAGGGATATGACCAACAAGTCTGAGATATGAGTCAAGGAAAACCATGGAACAGTATTTGTCTGGGGGGCGGGGAGCAGATATAGAAAGGAGAAAAGTACCTGGCAATGACCCTAAGATTCCATAACAAGAGTTGTGGGAAATACATATTCCAGAAGGATGAGATAACAAACATGGAAGGAGAGTTAGGAGGAGATAAGAAGGTAGAAGCCTGAATCATAGAACTTTTCTGACTTTAAAGGTTTCCCTTTACCCAGACTACATTGCTGATTCCTCTCCACCAGACTTTATCATCTATCCCCCAGCCCCAACCTACAGCTAGGTACCTTCCCTTTCCCACTTCCTCTCCTTTCAGCTTCACTTTATATCTTGTTTTCTCCAATACCGATCCTTAAGGGAAGAGACTATATTTCTGTTTTTATTTGTATTTTTGGAGCTTAGCACTTAGCAAAGTGACTCTAAGTTGTATGGCACTTGTACATAGTAGGCACATTTAATATCATTTTATTTGTATTTGACACTGATTCGTAATTATTTATAACATTTCCTATCTGGTCCAATAGTAAATCCTCTTTAAACATCTATGAGAGTACTGTACTTAGACAATGAAGAGAAGTAGGAGGAAAGACTTGTTAAAACAAAATAAAGTTTGATATAGGGGACAGGTTTTGAAATCTGCCTCAGTAATTTTCTAACTTTGTGACCATGGATCAGTTCCTTCAGTTCTATCAGTTTACTCAACTGTAAAATCAAATGCTTGCTTTACAAAGATAGTACTCAAATAGTATAGACCTGTGATCTTACTGCTGTGAGCATTCCTTTCAAAAATGCACATTGTAGCCCATCTGTGCTAGCTCAAACTGTGCAATTCTTGTCCAGATTCTCTCATAAGTTTGCCATAGAGGGTCTGTCGGATGTAGAGAGAAGGGGATGGGGTAAGGGACCTTCCATATTTCCTATTAATACCATGAGACAATGTGGTAGAGTGGAAAGTGTAGTCAACCTGTATTCAAATTCCACTTCTGATATTTATATAATAATCACTACTTGGAAAGTCAGGCTTTCCCTCCCCCCACCTCACTTCTCAGTGATCTTCAGAAAACTTAAGGGCATTGGGGCTTAGGTTCTTTATCATTAACTCCAGCCTCTATATTGGAGGTGTCAGGTTCCTGTCCCTGAACCCCAATTCTGTTAACCACTAACAATCAGATTAGCTGTTATAAAGAAATATTTACTTCAAAAGAAGTATACAAACTTCCATCCCCAATATGAGAGGCGTAATCTTCTTTCCCTCATGACTACCTCCATCACTGGGGAGAGAAAGAAGATTAAGCTCATAGTTTAGCTTGGTTCTTTATAGACCAGTCCCAGTTCCAAGTCTAAAACCACCTTGGCCTCAAATTCTAGACACCTTGACTTCTTGAGGCTTCCATATTAGACTGATCACCATGGCTTGAAATCCCAGATCCTCTTTGGAGTATTTTTGGCACCTGAAATTGAGAAGGACAAACTACACAGAAAAGAAACAAATACCAAGTCCCATTTCTTGGAGCCTAAGTAGAAGGGGGAGAAAGGAAAAAAAGTCTTTCATCTCTTACTGGTTCAATGTCATCCTCACTATGGATAAACTGGAATCATCAGAATCAGATAAAAAGTATCAAAAAGAGAGAGAAAGAACATGACAGAAAGAGAGTAAATGGCTCAGTTTTTCATTTTTAAAGACAAGTTAGTCAATGAACAGAACAGCCAATATGGTAAGGCTGGTAATGGGGCTCCATGGAAGGCAAATTGGTCTTTCTCCAAAGGCTTCTCAAAGCAGCTTTAGGTTAAGAGATCTGGGCATGCCCAGGGAAACCCAAATTAGTCTTATTGGCAAATTGCTTTAACCTCCCTGGAGCACAATTTCCTCATCTATCAAATAAGGATGTCAAAACTCAATAGCTCTCTTAGTTCTAGATATATGATCCTATACATGAAGATACCAGTGGAACACAAGGTTATCCTAGGTATCATTAACTTTCATCATCATCTTTTCATTCCTACAAGTCTTTAAAGACAAACTTTGCATCATTTCTTTGTATTTCCTTGTTTCTGATATGTTATGGTCTTCTCATACCCACCATGGGTCTCCCTGTAACCTTTGGATAATCCTCAATTTCAAGTCTTCAGAGACTATAGTATTCTATGACTCAGCCATAACAACAACAATACTTGAACATTATTGATATTTTTAATGGACATTTGTTTCAGGGGCAAGCTCAGAGTCACATACAGGTCTATGTGATTTGCCAAAGACAATACAGTCTTCTCCCTTCTATTTAAATGTGTACAACTTATTGCCCATTTGTATAATTTGTCCAAAATAAATATAATGATAATCCAATTCTATAAACCATATTTCTAAAAGCATATTGTAATCTGGATAACACTTTTTTTCACTATGTAAATAAGTTAGCACCAGGCCTAGAGTCAGAAAGATCTATATGAACCTAAGCAAGTTACCTAACCCTGTTTACTCAAGTTTCTTCATCTGTAAAATGAAATGGAGTAGAAAATGGCAACAACTCAATAGCTTTACAAAGAAAACCCCAAAAGAGGTGGCAAAGAGTCAGACACAACTGAAAAATAACTAGTTAAGAAACTGATTTAATCATCAAACCTTCTGCAAAAAGGAGAACCTCATCATCTAAGCTTTGAAATCTTTCTTCAAGTTGGACTCCAGGTTGAATTTTTTCAGTGACAATGGTAAACCCAGTTGGTGAACATAGTCGTCTGTTTTTTTTATATTCAGGTGTTTTTCACCTTGAAATTGATTATAAGAGGGCTATCCAACAAGATTATATATTCTGTTATATTTTTCAAGGATTTGTGAACAATTTTTACACATATATGGAAGACATCTTGTTTACAGAGAGCCATTTGTTGAATTTTGTTCTACTGAATCAAATTATTTTTAATTATTAGTCACAAGTTTCAGTGGAATCACATATTCTTCACATCTCACAGTCAATTTTGTGGTGGTAGCAATAAGACCTGTGATGTAATATTTAATTGAGAGGGCACTGGCAAAGAAGAGAGGAGAGAGAAGAGAATAAGCAATTATATTGTACCTACTATGTTTCAGGCACTATGCTAAGTATTTTACAATATTGTCTTATTTGATCCTTACAACCACTTTGCAAGTTAGATGCTAATATTATCATCCCCATTTTATAGTGAGGAAACTGAGAGAAACAGTATTTAAGTGACTAGTCCAGAGTCACAGAGCTAGTATGTGTCTGAGGTTGGATTTTAACTCATCTCCCTGATTCCAGGGAGTCATGGAGGATGCATATAAGATAGTTTCATAAAATATTTCATAAGTGGGAAAATAGACACATAGCCCAGGAGTTATTGATATCTTCTCAGTTGAGTGACCTTTTTAATGTTTTTTTTTATTACAAGGTTGCTCTCTTCCCTTGTTTTAAATATCTTAAAAATATCCCTCAACACTTTCAAAATTGTCTCTCCTCTAGCTTGGGGACCAGACTTTTATATACTTGTCCAGTGCAGCTGCTTCTTTTCATCTTTCTCTTTTTCTGAGTCATTTCTTCTCTAAGCATATCCAGCTCTGTGCTATTAGAGGAGGAATATGGTGTATTCGGTCTCCAGGATAATTAAGACTTATTCTCTCAATTTAATTCTCCAGTAATTTCAGGAAGAATTTGCTTAAATCAGGTCTTTTATTAAGCTTTCTTGAAACAGGTCTTTCTCCTCTTCTATACTGTTATTAACTATCTTATGACTCAATGTTGCTAACAATTTTTCACTATCCTTTGTGAGATTTTATAAATTTTTTACAAATTTTACTAGGTTAATATTAACAATACTGCACCTTCTCTCCCCCCTCCCCCCAACACACATACCTTGGCAAACAAATCAAGTATCTCCTGACTAAAACTCTTCTGTTTTCTTTATTATGGCAATCAGTTTACATTATTGAAATTTCAATATTAGATTATTATCATAAATGTCCTTTTCTATCCATTTCCCTTCTTTGACTAGGAATAACTAGTTTAAAAAGATTGAGCTAAAGTTATTTTAAACATATACTACCTATTTTTCTCTTTGTCCTGATAATAATTATTTGTAATCTTTATTTTTAGTAAAATTGTTCTTTCTTCTACCAAGTCCACAGTGTCATTAGACAAGGACAGTTGTTTCAGGAATAACTCCCACATCAATAACAAGTCACTTCCTATCAAAATATAATGACTTTCATTTTAATGCTGTTATTTGGGGCTCAGCATGTCCAGCAGATTTCAATTCATTTCTTTAAGGAAGTATCCAGGATATGTAGGCCTAAGGTATCTTTATGGTCCAATTTCACACCTTAATTTCTAATTCCTTAATTATATCATCCAGAATAATTTTAGCTTTCCTCACTTTTTGTATCTTTTCATTAAGTTACTATATACAAAGTTTAATACAAAGTACTAAAGTCTACATTGATTTAAATTTGTGGATGTTATGAAACACTTCATAGAATTTCTCTACCTCTTTATCATCTAAAATAAATATTGATCAATAATCAACAATTATGTTCATGGTGATTCACTTGCAAACACCTTTCATGAGTTCTACAACATGAGATGGGCAAATTTCCCATGAAATGATATTTCTTGATGCCATTTGGTTACATGATAAAACTCTACCATATCCTTTCTTTGCCTCTCTAAGGAGAATTTGAATGCTATTATTCCATTTAGCTATGACTTACTTCAATTTTCTAGTTTTGTTTATACTAAAAAAAGTCAAAACTCATGCATTCTCATTCTTCCACTACAATGTCCACTTATTAGTCACTGGGCAAAGATCTTAAAATGAGCATTATAGCAAAGTGTTTAATAAAACCATTTAATATAATGTCTGGAGATATAAAGGCAAAAACAATCCCAGCCCTTAAAAATCTAACATTTAATGTTTTGCATAATTGCACAGGGATAATCTTTATCAAATTGCTTAATGTCTCTGGGGGGGCGGAAATGGAAGGAGGGAGGGAGAACTCAAAATTTTTAAAAAACAAATGTTAAAAATTGTTTTTAAATATAGTTGGGTAAAACAAGATATTATTCCAAAACAAAGTATCTTGCATTTAGAGTACCACTAGCTAAGCTAATATTTACAGCATTTTTCTTTATTTCTTGAGTTGCTGCAGTCCAATAATTTGTCTCCAAGTAACCAGCCAATTGATGATGAAACTTTCCAAATTTTCCAAACTAGGTCAATCATCAAAAATCAGACAAAGACAGACATTGTTAGGACCATATCTGAAGTTTTCCACCTTGTTAGACCCTACCATAACTTACACTCAACTAGCAATATCCTTGATAATCCAAGAGAATCCAAAAAAGCAAATAAGGTAATGAAAGAGTAAAAGGAGAAAAAAAAACAATGGGGGAATGAAGGAACTAAAATCCTGGAACCATATTGGAACCATATTGGAATCATTATTGGAACCACGGGGGAAGTGATTATGAAGGAGGCATCAGTGGTTTGCTTTTCCTCAAGCATTGGCCCATGACATCACAGTTGAAATGATAACATTACTCGGAAAATGAATAAAATCAATTAGGTATCTGCAAGCATTTTATAGGCTAAAGAGATTCTAGACAGTGTTCAGGGAACCCCTTCATTTTGGAATCAACTACATCATCTCAAGCAAATCTTCAGATTTCTATTATTTTTTTTCTTTTCAACTAAATGGAAATCATAATAATGATAGTAGTCCTCCATACAACTCTACTCTACTCTATAGATGGGTAAAAAAATTATTTGTGGCAGAGTTTTGAGTTCTATAGAAAAGAAGAACTGGATAGGTGAAAGTATCTGTCCATTTGGAAAGGAAGGAAGGGTATAGAGAGGGAGAAGAAAAGGGAGAAAGAGAAAGAGGTTCAATAGTATTATGAAATATAATCATATAATTAATGTATTTACTTGTCATAAATATTACATATTATATAGATATAATATCATAAAAGACCTGGTTCAAATCCTGCTTTAAACATAGTTATGTGATCCTGGTCAGGTCCATAACTTCTGTTTCCTTATCTGTGAAATGAGGGAGCTAGGCTTAATGGCCTCTTAAGTTTCCTTCCATATCTAAATCTAATCCTCTAAAATAAATAGTAAAATTAAAAAAGACCTAAATGATTATCATGTCCACTCTACAATAATACAGGGATCCCATCTACTATGTCCCTGACAGAAGCTCATCCATCCTCTGCTCAATTGTTCTCATTGATGAAGAGCTTTGTTACGTGAATCATAAGTATCTTAAAGTGAGCATGTCCAAAATGGAGCTCACTATCTACCTCCCCATCCTCAACCCCATCTTCAGCCCTAGCAAGACAGCACTGTCCTCCCAATCATTCAGCTTTATAACCTTGAAAACATCATTACTGTTATGAGTCATTCAGTCATATCTAACTCTTCCTGACCTCATTTGGAGTTTTTTTGGCAAATTCTTGGAATAGTTTGCCATTTCCTTCTCCAACTCATTTTACAGATGAGGATACTGAGGAAAACAGGGTTAAAGCACTAGTCTAGGATAACACAGCTAGTCTTTTCATGACCAGATTTAAATTCAGGAAGAAAAGTATTCCTGACCCCAGGCCTGGTACTTTATCTACTGTGCCACCTAGCAGCCCCTGAAATAATTATTAAATCCCAAGAAAAGAGTAGAACAATGACTGTATCAATGGAATAAGAGGCCTAGAACTATGCATAAATTAAGGAAATACTAACTGCATGTAGAGGGCATCCTACCTCATCCTACTTACCTAAATTGGGAAGATTAAATCATCAAAACACAATTCAGTAACTATTCTAGATGGTCTTTAGGTTCATATCACATCACAGCTACAAGGAAATCATGAAAATCAGGTATGCAGCCAGGTGGGTAATGATGAGCCCTGGATGCCTTCCTTAAATGCTGGAGGATTGGGAAGAAGTTCTCTAATGTCCACTCCCCCACCCACTTCAGCCAGAGGGAGGGAGAGGGCCCAGGGGCAAGGGTGACTTTCAAAATTGATGTCAACCTGAAGGAAGACAAGTTTTTGAAGATCACAATGACCAGTCAAGCAGGCAGATGGGAAATGATGAGACTGTATTCTGACTGATACTGGGTGAATGGGTATATTCTTCCTCTAGGAAGAAAATTGAAGTTGTTCATAGAAGATCTGTACAATAAAAGTTTGACTCTAGAAAGATCAGGTGAGTCAATTGGCACCAAAATGTGTTTGGTTTTTCAGGGTACTGAAATTCCAGTCTCCTAGAAGCCCTCCCCCTTATAATATTGTGATTTGGAGGTGATCTGGAGGTTATTCTCTGTTTGCAAAGGCTGTCAGTGGGAGTGGGAACTCTGGTAGATTCTTCTATTTTGGAGAGGCTTTGAATATGTTCTAGGCAATAGATCAAATCTACTTCCCAAGGGACTCCTAAGGGAAGTCATCAGTAGACCAGAAACTTGGTGACTGAAGTCTTTGGCCTATGGCTATCCATGAAAAATGGCCTTCAATCCTGTGTAAACACCATTCATATCTGCAGTGTAAGTGGCAAAGTCACATACACACACACACACACACACACACACACACACACACACACACAAATGGGGCAAAAGATGCTTTTTAAAAAGTCAAAAAAGTTTTTAAACCATGTATAAACTTTAACTTAGCTGTTCCTACTCTAAATGTATCTAGTAACTGAGTGGATATGCTCCTGGAGAAGCTGTATCCCATCAGTCTTGACATTCACCATATAAACAAAAGCAGCTGACTTAAGGACATCACAGCTAAATGGAAGGATGACTCACAAACACCTTGAGAGGCAAAGACAAGGGTTAGTGGATAGATTTTATCACACACCCAAAGCAGACAGAAATATTTTATGGGACATCTGGTCATCAGTATTGTAGTGATCATGCTAAGTATCTGCCAAAAGGCCACCATGAAAATAATTGCAGTTTATGTGCCAACATTATTGTAGAGAATGAAGTGGAAGAAAAATTCTATAAAAAATCCATAAGACCAGCAAAATTAAATCAAAGTATATTTTGATATTCAATGACTTCAATGTAAAGAAGAAAAGTGAGTTTGGTTGGTGAAAGAAAAAAAATTCAAAGAGTTAAAAACCATATGGATACCTCACATCTTGAATAATTACTTTAAGAAAAGAATCATACAGTAGACGTGATCAGCTCCAAATAATGGCACAAAACCAAAATTGATTATATTTTAGAGACAGAAAAAAAGTTTACTATTAACTTAGGAATCATGCAAAAATCAGAATCAATATAGACCTGGGAGATAAAATAAGAAATAAAAAATGGCAAGAAGTTGCAACAACTCATTTCTGTCCTTCTGATAATAAAGATGGATTATGAACAGTAGAAATGACATTGATACCAATTATGGTAATTTTATGTAGTAGTTTAACTAATGTAAATAAATTGTTTTTACAAGGAAACTATAAGATCCTAGAAAAGGCTTTGGTCAGCACATATTTTACTTAGTTGCCAAGTAGAAAGAAATGGAAGACAGAGGTAATATTGGTTTAAAATAAACTAGCTTTAAAAACCTTTCAGAGAAAGATAGGGTTGGCTTGTTTCATAAAGCAGAGAGATTCAATGGATAATAAAACCATTTTAGATAAAAATGGGCATGAGGTTCAACTAAGAAAAGTCATCCTGAGGAAAATCGACAGATTAAAATGAAAGGAAGACAAAAGAAAAATGGGAAATATATGCAAAGATTTTATAAAAATATTTTACATACTTTATATTGGTTTAAAGTCACTACAGTTGAACTGCATATAGCATCAGAGTCTTGAATATGTTTATAAAGGGAATAGAAGCTGCACAAAAGAACAAAGACAAGGAAAAACAACCAGACTGGGCAAAGCTTAAATAAAGGAGATACATACTCAAGGCTATCCAGTTTTTAAAGGGTTTGAGGGATTGATTAACAAAGTATCTCCAAAATGAGAGGTAAATACCTAAGTAATGGGAGGAAAATCCTCAGATCTTACTAATATCTTCTCAAACCTAACAACCTATACTTCTACTTTCTTGTCTGTACAAATTTTTTTTATGAAAATCACCTACACATGGATCAAGAGCATGTTCAATGAGGTGAACAGGTAGGCTTTCACAAGCAATTTTTCACAGGGAGCATATCTTTACCATCACTTAATTGATTGAAAGTTGGAGAAAATGCCAAATACCACTGAACTTATTGTTTGCTGATTGTGGAAAAAGCATTTGCTTCAATAGCAAAACACTGCCTTAAAGATTCTCTTCCAAAAACGTATTTCTTATCCATATATCAAAATCATTCAAGATGCTTTGAAAACTAGAATAACAGAGAACCTTGTTCAGCACATCAAGTTTAATCATAACCATTTACTGAAGTGTAAAACAAGGAGTCCTATGATTGCCAAATGTGTTTATCATTTGATGGCAGAGGTCCAGTGCAGATCCAAGTTGAAGAGGTAGTCCCGGTGTATTGTAATGTCCTCTTGAGGTTCCTATTTGTATCTGACAGTGGTTGCATCAAAATCCAAAACAATACAGAACTTACTGGAAGAAATCCATAACCACTCAAAATAATTTGGCAAGACCATGACAAGATCAAGTGGATAAAGAATGTATATTACCCAAATTAAGACATGCAGTTAAGTAGATAGCCTATAGTTTTTTTTTTTCATACAGACAGTACAAATAGATGAATTGGGCTCAGAATTAAACAGGAAGAGAATAAGTTAGATTGCTTTCAGGAAATTGCAAAGTTCCTTTAATGATCTCCAACTCCTCCCAAAATAGAGGCCTATTTATAATATATTATTACAATATTACAAGGTAATGTCAGCTAATATAGGTACCAATATTTTACTGATATTGTATTGCTGGGAGATATCAAATAATTAAAAATGAATTGGGGGGGCGGAGCCAAGATGGCGACATGAAGGGATCTAGTCTTAGGAGCTCTCTGATAAAAACTCATAAACTAAGGACTCTAACTAAACTTTCGAGAGACAGAACCCACAAAGGGACCCAGTGAGGCAGTTCTCCTACTCAAGGTAACCTGGAAAAGAGCAGAAAGGCTCTGCTCCCCAGGGTCAGAGGGGCGGCCCGCCAGAGGGGTGGCCCTCCAGAGCCAAAGAACTTCAGCCTCCCAGAGGCAGCCCCAGGGCGCTGGGAGCCCCAGCTCACAGCAGTGGGGGAGTCTCCTGAGCTGCACCCCGGGGAGCACAGGCACAAAGTGGGGGAACAGTGGGGGACCTCTGCCAGAGCGAGCATGTGGAGCCCAGCCCTCAGGGCACACAGCCAGCAGTTTGGTCTTTCCACAGCCTAGACCCTAGAAACAGAAGCAGGCGGAGCCAGTAAGCAGGAGCCCCCCAGGGAATGAGCCCATTGAGCTGAGGGAGGGGAGTAAAGAGAGAGAGACTGCCAAGCTCTGTCCTCTGCCCCTGGAACAGGAGAAATGGAGATTCATGGAAGGCAATATGCAACTGCAGAATGTTACCATGATGACTTCTATGCCATGCTCCACAGGAATAGATAACTGTTCCTTAGCCATCTAGTGATTTTTCAAGTCTTCTACTCTTGAAAGACTAAGATTCTTCCTTATTTCACTATACAGAGCCCTCAGGTATATGGGTCTAGCACCTCTGGTATAAGAATTTGCTGAGCCCTTTCCAGGGCTACTCATCCATCAGGTAACAGGTAACTAACAGATCTCAAACCTGTTGATAATTTGGGAGGTAGTATCTATCCCAAGCATGTGAAGACACAGAATGGGCAGAGAGATAACAATTTGTGATAATGGCCATTAAGGTGCCTGGAGCAGGCATTGTAGAGTGCTTAGAGCTTGATCAGACATCTAAGATGCCAAGATCACCTACTGTATCCTAGGTTGTTACCAGTTGTTCTGACTTTTGTCTTGCCATTGGACTTTGATTCTGGAAGAGAGAAGAAGGCTGATGATTTTATATAGTTCTATCAAATTCACACACAAGATATCACCCCATGATTTCTTTGGTCCTCTTCAAACACAAAGGATGAGCAATGATGTACAAAAAATGATGTAAAATATATTCAGGAAATGTAATTGGAAGAGGAGGTGATCCACTCATGTAGCAAAAGGGAAAGTAATAGGTAGTCTAACCACCAGCACTATTACCCAGAAAATGGTAAAAGATTTTTGACAAGGGTCTTAAGCATTTTGATAGATTCTCTATGGAGAATGTATAGAAGGGGGGTGGAGCCAAGATGGCGACATGAAGGGATCCAGTCTTAGGGGCTCTCTGATAAAAACTCATAAGCTAAGGACTCTAACTAAACAGAACCCGCAAAGGGACCCAGTGAGGCAGTTCTCCTACTCATAACCTGGAAAAGAGCAGAAAGGCTCTGCTCCCTGGGGTTGGAGGAGGCCGCCCGGCAGAGGGGTGGCCCACCAGAGGGGTGGCCCGCCAGATCCAAAGAACTTCAGCCTCCTGGAGGCAGCCCCAGGGCTCTGGAAGCCTGGGCTCACAGCAGCGGGGGAGTCTCCTGAGTTGCACTCCGGGGAGCACCGGGCACAAAGTGGGAGAACAGCAGGGGATCTCTGCCAGAGTGAGCAAGTGGAGCCCAGCTCTCAGGGCACATAGCGAGCAGCTTGGTTTTTCCCCAGCCCTGATCCAGGAAACAGAAGCAGGCAGAGCCAGTAAGCAGGAGCCCCCAGGGCATGAGCCCATTGAGCTGAGGGAGGGGAGTGAAGAGAGAGCTCTGTCCTCTGCCCCTGGAACAGGACTCTGGGGCCCTGACCACATTCAGATCTTGATTGCAGTCTAGGCCCCTCCATAGAACAGCAGCCCCCCCCCCACCTCAGCCCCATGGCAGAGGGGGGGCGCTTATGGTCATTCACAGACCAGGAGGGAGGACAGAGCCTCACACACTGAGACCCTTGTGGGAGTGTCCCAAAAGCTCAGGAAGCACCCCAAAAAACAAGCTTAGGCTGGGAAAATGAGCAAGCAAAGAAACAAGAGGAAGACCATTGAGAAATATTTTGCAAATGAGCCCAACAAGGATCAAAATACTCAGTCTGAAGATGAGGAAGCACAAGCTCCTACATCTAAAGACTCCAAGAAAAACAGAAATGGGGCTCAGGCTATGACAGAGTTCAAAAAAGACTTTTTTTTATTACAATGAGCTATTACAATGATATGGAAGGGGGGAGGCAAGGGGGAATGAGGGAACCTTTGCTCTCGTCAGAGATGGGTAGGAGAGGAAACAGCAAATACACTCACTCAATGGGGCTAGGATTGGATGGCCTGCCCAGGACCATAGGGTCAGGTGGATTCTGGGCCTAAGGGGTGGTATGGGGGCTCAGGGCTTCTTGGCCCCAGGACCAGGGATCTGTCTGCTGCGCCACTCAGCGACCCTACAGCAGAGTCAGAGTGAAAGGAGAGAGAAAATATAGTACATGGTAGTGGAGAAATAAGAAAGGAGGGAGTTGCGATCAGCAATGGCAACATTGGAAAAATATGGAAGTAACTTTTGTGATGGACTTATCATAAAGAATGTGATCCACTCACGACAGAGTTGATGGTGTTGGAACAAAGCCTGAAGCACATTTTTTGTTATTATTTGGGGGAGGGTGCAGGGCAAGTGGGACTGGGTGGCCTGCCTGGGGCCACATAGCATCGTGATCTTTGGGTGTCTGGGGCTGGATTTGGACCCAGGTGCTCCTGGCTCAGGGGCCAATGCTCTGTCTGCCACCCAGCCACCCCTACTATTATTACTATTTTATTTTATTTTGGGTCTTTTTTTTCCTTTTTGGTTTTTGCAGGGCAGTGGGGATTGGGTGGCTTGCATGTCACATGGCTGGGTGATTATTGGGTTTACGAGGCTGGATATGGACTCAGGTGCTCGTGGCTCTGGGGCTGGTGCTTCATCCATTGCTCCACCTGGCCATACCTACAATCATTACTATTATTTTTTTCAATTTTAATTTTTTTCTCTCCCCTTTACTTTTTCACCCAAGCAAGTCTATCTATATTCATGGGGGGAGGGGTATTTTGTTTACTTGTAAACAAGTATATTTTACTAATGTAAAAAAAATTTGTACAAAATGAGAATAAAAAAATAAATTAAAATGAACAGAAAAAAATGAATTATCACACAGAAGACAGTGAACTGGCTACAATATAAGATGAATTGTGAGTAGCACTTTTAGAGGGAACACAAATTGCTGGGGGAAAATGCTTTCTGAATCTTTAAAACTTCTCTAGTAAATAGTTTCTTTTAATGAAATGGATGGTAGTATGATGTGGCCATATGAGCAGAAAGAACAAAATGGCAACATATAAAATGTCAATGAGTAAAATAAATGAGAATCATCATAGCACCTTCTTTCCACAATTATTGTGAGGATCAAATGAGAATCTAATTATAAAAAAACTTAGCTCAGTACTTAGCACATAGTAGGTGCTTAAAGAATATTTATTCCCTTCCTTTTCTCCTAATATGCTAATTTTGCATAATTACTTTTCTGGGCATATTTATATTTTTCTTCTTTTCAAAGAAACTAGTTGAAGACAGCTGTCACTCAGTCTCCCCTGAATATCGCTCCAGGATAAATTCCCAGTTCTTCAATCATCCCTTATAGGATATAGTTTCCAGATACCCTTTCCAACTTGTAACCTTCTTCTGAATGTATTCATTCAAGGTCTGTTTTAAAACATAGCACCCAAAATAAGACACGATGCTTTCAAGAACAGCAAGACTATTTTATCCCTTGGTCTGAGTGCTAGACTTCATTTGATGCATCCTTTCTTAACAGACCAGGGTGCTGCTATGCGCTTTGAACATGTGTTCAGCTAAAACCCCTAGACCTTGTCTCCAATTCTAACAAATTAAGAAACTGACAAGAAGATAAATGAATTGTTCACAACTCACACAGCTACCTGGTTAGTTAGTAAAGACTAGTCTCCAAGTTTTTAGTTGAGTATTCTTTCCCTATGGCATTCAATTCTAGTAAGACATTTAACATATCTCACCTGACTGGGAAATTATTCTGTATATTTAACTCTAAATCCTTCTGGCTGTAATTTAAACCCATTGCCTCTTGTCTTATCCTTTTGTGGAGATGAGAAAAGTCTCATAACCACCACAAGACTTCAATCCCCCTGCCTCAGAGGTTTAGCTGCTTAATCCATAAATCTGGATTTAACCCAGAACCCAGAGGCCAGATTAATCTGTGGATTTCCCTGGAGTGTTTGCATGGGCTTTGACTTCCATTCCTGCCACTTGGGGCACTCTTCCCTTTCATTTCAAGAGACTGCTTTTTTTTGAGGGATTTTCTTGCTACTGATCTTTTCTTCCCTTAGGCAAGTCAAGGGTCTCAGAATTAGAAAGGACCACGAAGGTCATCTGGTCTAATCTATACCTCAGCAAGAATCTCTTTACAACCTCTGGGACATGCCATCATCCAAACTCCTTTTGGACAGCTTGTGTAATTCACTTGAAATGACAGGAAATCAGTTCTATCCGTGCTTCCTTCTCCATGATGTTCTATTTATTCATTTTCATATCTGAGTACACACTGTCCATCTTGCCTGTAATGCTGTCCTCCCTCATCTCCATCTCCTTGGACCTACCTCCCTTTATTGTTGTTCTTTGTCCATTCTAGAAGACCAAGACATCAGGGAAGTGATGCCATGACAAGCAAGTGAATTTGGATTTGAGTGAAGGGGTGCTATGCAAAGTCACCAGTCTCACTTTCTCCTCTGGAGCCATCTGGGTTCAGGGGCCAGATATAGATCAGGACAACTGGAGAGGGCTTTGGATGTGAGGCAATCAAGGTCATACAGCTAGTAGGTATCAAGTGTCTGAGACCAGATTTGAATTTAGGTCCTCCTGACTCCAAGGGCCTACTTCCCTTTAAGACTCTGCTCAAATGTCACCTCCTATAAGAAGTCATTCCTCCAGTTCTTGGCAATCTCTCTTCCCACACATAAAATTATTTTGCACATATTTGGGGGCAAATTTATCTGTTTATATTTCTCCCCTCTAGCAGAATGCAGAATGGTTGAGGGTTAGAACTATTTCATTGTTCTTATATTTAGACCTGGAAGATGGATTAGTCGTCATTAGTCCAATTTCTTCATTTTTCAGATGAGCAAGCTTTTGGGGACCAATAAACAATGAATAGCATTTCCTGTACCTCTTGTGACCTTTATTCATTGTCTCCTCTCTATTAAGTTGATAAGTTATGACTCGTGCTTTCCCTCTAGGGACAATTGCTTCCAAAACTTCAAAATTTCAAAGTAAATAAAATTAAATAATAGCAAACAGTCCTTCCCCTTCACTGCTAACATCACCAGTAGAGGAAAAAAGATGTGGCATCATACACCACCTTCACTGGGAAATTTCTCTGTCCATCATCTTTCTAAAGAGCACCCTGATCAGCTTTATAGTACAGAGAGTAGACATATACTATGCCCTCAAAGAGCTTAGTCTAGTAAAATTTTAAGGCTATGTTCTAACCTATAATCTTTATTCTTCTCTTCCCATTTCATTTCTATTCTTTTCCATCATCTTCCTCCTGTTTGCTCACCACACATAGAAGTATAATTTTAAGGCTGTCAATTTATGATATATGTCTTTCAGATACCTCATTACAACAGGTCCAATGTCATTTGCTTAGTGGTTTCTTACCTTTTATCATAGACATAGAGTTTAGATCAGAATTTTTAAACCCACCTAAGAAAATCCCCATGGAAATTCACAACTAGAGAAAACACTGCCTTCAGCATTGAGTCCTATTAACAAAATGTTAGTGTTTGATAGTTGACTACAAACTATTCATTTAAATTATTTTAGGAGGGTGTTCAGCTGATTCAGAAAATGCTTTTTCATCCCTTCCCCCAAAAGTGTATTTTTGTTCAGGATGGAAATCAAGATACCAAATTGCAAGCAAGACCTATTCCCAAAAAATCAACTGGAATTTTAGGGGAAAAACAAAATGTTTTTAGAAATACATATGAAGAGATGATATAATAGAAATAAAAGGCTAAAACAAGGTTTTATATTGGGTAGATAAAATATTAGGGTGTGATTATCCCATAATTCTATTGCTAAGTGATTGCAACATTTAAATATTCAATCTGACCATTGAAAGAATTCCATCTAGGTATTTGACCTCCACTCCCTTAGCTGATTGACCAGCTTTACTCTAATAAGAATCTTCTTTAGGATGAATGTCATTGATCAGTGAGCATATTATAATATTTGAAAATACCAATTTGATGCCTATAACCTCTAGTAAAAGGCCGTGAAAAGAAGGAAACATCTATCAACAATTCAGATCCAAGAGCACTCATCCTACAGAACTATATGAGTCATATCCTTAGACTTTTACTGGGGCTCATTTTTTTTTATTACTGATGACTTTCCAGAACATTAGCACTATACTATAGACACACACACACACACACTCAGAGAGAGAGAGAGAGAGAGAGAGAGAGAGAGAGAGAGAGAGAGAGAGAATTATCTTTTGGGGATCCTTAATAAAGGCTTTTGAGATTCAAAGGTAGGTCCACTTATTACTTTCAAACTCAAAAGCCTAAATTAGGATTAACAAACTATGATAAAGCTCTGTGTAAATATTTTAGATCCCTTTTTGGGACTCTAATTCCAGATAATTCACTCTTACTCACCTCCATCATACCCTACCCCCTCCCCTCACCAAAAATCCCCCATTGGCACACCTGTGTCGCCTTTCTAACTATATAAGTAACTCTCTAGCCTTACAACTTATGTCAGTCTTATATATTAGGGGTGCTTCAAAATATTTTTAATCCACTAAATGAGGACTCAGAGTAAATCTTGGCAGACATTTGTAAAACCTCTTCCTTCCAGTGTTATTCCTCTTGGTTCTCCTGCTTCTGTTCTTTCTCTACTTGCCCCCTCCCCAACAACCCCATCATACAGCTTAGAGTCCTGACCACATCTTTGGTCTCCTTCTGCCACTCTTCTGAATGTCCAAGAAAGAAGTGAAGAAAATGAGAAACTAACTGATAGATTCCTTTTCTGGAAACTTCTTTATATAACTAAAGTGGTGGAGAGTGAGAAAAAAAGGAATAGATGTTAGTCCAGGACTTTTCTTGGGCACTCCTAAATTAGGCACTTTTCACTTATGATGTTGCTGGAAGAACTTCTAGTTTTCATGAGCACTAAGCAATGATCTTTGACTTCTATGAACAGACACTCATACATTCTGGCATGTTTTATATTATTTCAATTCACATTATATCTGATGCAAAAATATGTAAGAAAAAATTTATTGAATTCCTTTTGGGGAATTTTGTTTTTTTAAAAAGAAGCAGGAAATTCATAGTAGTTTCTTTGATTCATTCTTAATAAATGTGTGTTTATATACATACACATATATGTATTTATAAAATCTTTGGTATGTTCTCTTATACTCATTATATTCCACTCTTAAAATGGATGACAGAGGAACAAAAACAAGCTAGCTGCAAAGTCAGTAACTAAAAGGAAACTAAGGAACTAAAGTTGGTTTTTAGGAAATAAAGAAGGAAACAGTAATGGATAAAATTGAGATATGGGCCTTGAGAATTCCTGCAATCCAACCTTAGCTCTGACTATTCTTCCTCTCTTAATGCCCAAGTTCCCTAGTTATCTTACTGAGGTGAACCACACTGACCCACCTCCTCTCGGAAGATTAATTAATGATAGTGATATGCTTGAAGTGTACCAAGCACATTATATTAATGCTAGGAGTGATTTTTCCCTCATCTTCCCTTTTGACCCTAAAGCATAGCATATGAGAACAATATGGAGCATGTCAAGTCTGGGAACAGATACATCTGCAGAGTTGAAACCCCATGTCCACTCCTGTATGTGTGAATCATCCTTTGGAAATTACAGACACACAAAGGAACTGGCTGACTTGAGACCAGCTGACTCCAGGAGGCAGAATGATATTATAGAAGTGTCAGATCTGTAAACAGAGGACCTGCTTCTAATTCTGGTGTTATCACTTGCTAAGTGATGTTTGGCAAGTCATGTAACCTTTTTGGGTCTCAGTTCTTCATTGGTAAAATGAGGGGTTGTACTAGATGACCTCTAAAATGCCTTCTGACTCGAAACCTGTGGTCCTTTAAGGAATATGCTATCTCCTCTGCATTTTGGCATATAAAGAGAAATAACTCTGGGTTCTCCAGGAGCATACACTCTTTTTGTGAAAAGGGACATATCCTAATGACCTGCTCCAGTCCCCATATGCCATTCCACCCTCTATTTGCCAGAATATATAAAGTCCAGAGAAAAAGGCCTAAATGAATGTTAACCTGCTGACAAAACCTATATAGATAGCAAGCTTTGGAATCTGCAGAGTGAAAAAGGGAAATTGAGTTCATTTGTGCCATGCAAACTGAATAGCACCTTAGTTTGTTGCCATTTGCTAACGGAGTATTCCTTATTCAAACGTCCTGAGAGTCATTACTTTCTGTGTGGAGGGACAAATAAGCTTCTTGACTCTGGGGAGGTTTCTCAGATCCTAGCCAAGCAAATGAGAACAGGACCAATATATTTGCAAGGTTACCCATGGGAAGAGTCAAATTCTTCCCCTCCACCAATAGACAGGATTAAAGATCCCAGGGCACAGTAGGGCAGTGGGAGTGAACAAAAGTTAATACCTTATCCCCTCACCAGTTTCTGATCTTAAACCTTCATAAAGCTTAAAAACTAATGAATCGTTATTGTCACACTTCTGAGATGGAAAGTTTCATGTATAAAAAAGGAAAACTGGGAGTTATCTTTGGTACTACTACCCCCCCCCCGCCACAGTTTGTTAGTACATAAAGTTTGAAAGAATCTTAGTGGTCTAACCTCTTTACTTTTACAGTCAAGGAAGTTGAGACTCAAAAAGGTTAATTGACTTGCCCACCATCACACAGCTAAAGAGGAAAGATTCAAATTCAGGTCTTCCTGATTTCAAATCTAGTCTTTACCACTTAGTTGATTAAGACCTGAATCAAGACTCAAATGAGAAAAATTGTATCAGTCTCCATTTTCCTACTCCTTGCCTACTGTCACCCCAAAGGCCTCTACTTGTAAAAAAGAATGTACTTCAAAAAACCTAATTTGGAAATAAAAGCTTTATGATAGGGCCTTCTTTCATCTTTCTGTCATGGTTGTTGGATTATCACAAAAGAACTACTCATTTAGAGAGAATTTGCTACTACATGATGGGAAAAGCGGGCAGGAGAATCTAATTACCTGTTCTTTTCACCCCAGAGTACTGCATACTCTCAAAATGAAACTAATTTGCATATGCACAAATTACTACGATATAAGATAGCACATAATAAGTATCATATGAAGGTATTTAGAAAATGATCCTGCAAGATTATTCAATAGTTAAGGGGAAGGCTATGCCCATTCAATTTTTTTTAAAAAAAATTTTAATTATTGTAACAACATGTAAGTCTTCAAGATTCACCTTTGTGGTGGTGGGGGGGGGGGGAGAGTGATCATTTCCTGAGGCAGAGAAAAAGAGAAGACATTCGCCCTTTATTGGACATTGGTTATACATATCACCCTAGGTTAACCAAGATTAACCTTTCTACAACTGGTGGCAGAAACATCCCAGAGCTTTATTTAGTACTAGGAGACAAGTTAGCTGAAGCTCAGTAGAAAGAGTATAAAGATTAAGACTCAGAATTCTGGTTCTGAGGTCCAGAGGTTCAGATTCCGAGGTCCAAATTCTGAATTCTGGTTATGAGGTCCATAGTCTTCATTACAAAGTGAAAGAAAGCATCTGACCATCAAGGGTCTTAACTAAGAGCAGCTAAGAAAATCCAGTTACCAACATTTGCTTTGAGGAAAGGTGAAGAGTAGGGGTGGTAAAAAAGACAGAATCAAGGACAGAGAGACTAGGAGACAAAAAGAAAGAGGAGAGAGGGGAGAGGAAAGGATTGGACATGAAGGAACAGGACTGGTGAAAACAAGATAGGACAGGACAGGGGAGGGGAGGGGAAAGGAGGAGCCAAATGTGGAGGTCAAAACTATTCTATCACATACACCAAATTCTCTGAATCTCTAGATGAGGGTGCCATTAAGATATACCTAGCTAAGACAACTTTGCCCTGAACAAATAATTGGAGGGCACCTCTAAGCATTATTTCTACACAACAAAGAATTATGTGCAAGTTCAGCTTTCTCATACCATGTGACTAAACTACCTGCTGACAGTAAACAATAATTTCAGAATTTTCTGAGTTACCATTAACTCTTTCAGACCTAGGGGATTCTCTCAGTGAACCTTAAGGGGCCCATTTAGCCAAAAAAAAAAAGGGTTTGTAATGATAGCCTGTGGTATGGAATGCTGGTTAATAATCATGATAATTTTCAATTCCTTTTCTGATAGACTTCTGAAAAGCCCTCTAGACAACTCTACCTAATGACTGAAAAACTTTTGAGTGGTAGTTTTTGGTTTTCTTTTGAAAATGTACATTTTTATGTCAAATCTAGAAATCTTATTAACATTGTTCAATTAAAAAACAACAACAATCAAGTGCCCACTCTTGGAGATAGAAAAACAAAAATGAAACATTCTGTCCTTAAGTAGTAGCTTCCTGATTAGTGTATCAGGAAATTAATTGTATAACTATAAATAAACACAAAATATAAAATGTTTATTATCTATGTATCCACATATACACATTTAAAGTATACAGACTATGTATACTCAGGGGCAGCTAGATGACTCAGTGACTGGGCCTGGAGTCAAGAAAATCAACTTCAAAGCCCACATCAGACACTTTGTAACTGTGTGACTGATCCTGAACAAGTCACTTAATTTCTGTCTGCCTCCTAATTTTATTGCCTTCCTTCTGTAAATTATTTCCAAATTATCCTATAGATAGTTTACAATTTAGTGTTCTTCCAAAGAAGATTGTAAACTCCTTTGGGGGAAAGGGAATGTCTTTTGCTTCTATTTGTAACCCTAGTGCTTACACAATGTTTAGCACATAGTAGGTATTTAATAAATGTTGATTAATTGATAGATTGATTGATGGGGGTAGCCTGTGCAAAGTCATAGAGGCATAAGATGAACAGAAGTGGGGAGGGAATAAGGTAGATAGAGCAGGAAAGCATATAAACCAGTTTGCTTGGAAAATAGTGTGTGGGAATGAGAAGGGTATACTAAGTCTGGAATCTTAACCTTTAGGGAGAGGTGGTGCCATGACAAGCACATGAAATGGATATAAGTCACAAGCCTCACTTTCTTCTCCAGAACCATCTGGATCCAGTGACCAGATATAAATCGGGATGATTGGAGATGACCCTAGATGCCAGGGTAAATTACTTGTCCAAGGTCACACAGTCAGGGTCAAGTGTCTGAGACTGGATTTGAACTCAGAAATAAGGGCAGCTAGGTGGCAAGGTGGCTAGGATAGTTAGGAGGCTGTGAGTTTGAATCCAGTTTCACTACCTGTTGTGGTCCTCTTCAAGACTGAAGGACAATTGGGGCAGCTAGGTGACTCAATGGATAGAGTACCAGCCCTGAAGTCAGGAGGACCTGAGTTCAAATTCGACCTCAGACACTTAAGTAATTACCTAAACTGTATAACCTTGGGCAAGCCACTTAATCCCATTGCCTTGCAAAAATAAAAAATAAAAAAGGTAACAATTATCAAGTCTGGAATCAGATTGTATAAGGCTTACAAGGCCAACAACGGAGTTCGCAGTTGATCCTAGAGTCAAAAGGGAATCACTGCCTGAAAGGATAGAAACATAATTCTATCTGGGTTTTTGGACCACCCCTTTGGTAGTCTTGTGGAACACAGATTAGAAAGGGGAGGAGATGGGAGAACAATTAGAAGGCTATGGCTATGGCCATTAATCCTCTAGTTTATCAGCTACATAACTCAGTTCATGAATTTTACTTAGCTCCTGTTCAAAACAACTCCCTAGTTAATGTCAGAATACATTAGTCTGGAGTAAGGGTCTTATGTGAACCAATTCTGTTTTTATAAAATTTTCCCCTAAATACATTTGCCTTTGTACCTAAAACACACATTTAGCAGGATTTCAGTGTCAGCATTTTGAGGTTGTCTGGGGAAAGGTACTCTATATACATCTTTTAAAAAAATACTGACTGGCACTGCTTTTCATGTGGTTTGGTAATTAGTGCAAGAAATTGCATGTCACCTGACTTACTCTGGAAAGGTAAATGCTTTTTCCTGGGGGCAATGCCTAGCTGGTTACTTATTCCCTATTGCATTTGAGGTTTTTACACAAGAATTCAATAAAAAAGGACATAACCTTATTTTATAGCACCATGAAGGGTTTAAAGTAAAACCCCTGTGAGTTAGGGAGACCAGCCACAAAGCCTCAATTCAATCACTTGACTTGACTTATTGATCCTTTGTGCCTGGCCAGGGCAGGGCAGAAAAGGGCAAGCGGAGCTGGGTTTTTATGCACCAGATGTAGCTCATTCCAACAGAACAAGGTGTCCCAGCCTCCACCCTGCCACCCTCCCTGCCCCCACCCCAAGTGAGGAAGCACCTGCTAGTCTATTCACAAAGCTTAATGCCTCCACAATTGTCGGGGTTGGGAAATACATGCATTGCTGTAAAGATATTAAAATTGCATTAATTTCCTTCCTCCCTGAGTTTAGTTTAATTGGTGTTTTAATGAGTTTTCATGAATTCATTTCCCTATTTTTTAGGATACTGTATTTAACCAAAGAAAATTAAAAAGAAAAACTCTAAGCAGAAAACAAGCATAATGATAGTATATGAAGTCCATGGTAGCTGCTAATTACCATTCTGCTTCATCTTGCTTTGATTTCTTTGACCTGCTCCATTGATCACACAGGTGCATGTGGCAATGACCTCACCCCACCCCCACCCCCACCCCCTATTTCCTTACATTTGGGGAAAAAAATGCTTTATAGCTGACTCTTCTAAGTGTCTTCAATTGTTCTCTGTTACCGTGAGGTCCTGGAGGACAAAAACCCTGTCTAAATTTAAGGAGGAACAGTATCATGTGTGTTGTACAATTGATGGTAAAGTCAAAGGCATTTGTACAGAATTTGGTAAATGTGGAATATTCTCAGATTTGTGATAAACAGCCATAGATTAGGATTTGAACGTGCTTGCTCCCTTTCTTGGGACTATCTTTGACTCTTCCTTCTCCTTAATCTCTAACATCCAAGCAAATTCTTATTGATTTCTCCATGGCAGAATCTTGCTAATGTCTCCCCTTCCCCATTTTCAGTGCCACTACCCCAATGCACTTCCTTATTTTCACCCTTCAATTTCAATAGCTATTCTAATGAGTCACTCTGCCTCCATAGTTTTCCCTCCAACATATCCATTATTGGAATGACAAAATAATTCTTCCTTCTAGATTTGGTCCTATTAATCCTCTATTTCAAAAATTCTCAGAGTCTCTCAATGTAAAATTTAAATTCAGTGATATCATGAGAAAAGTCCCAAGTTTGGAAATCTTTCCAGGTTCCAGTCTCATTATCTGTAAGAAGAAAGGGTTGTACTGGATAGCCTCAAAGGTCCTTTTCAGCTCAGAATCACAGAATCTGAGTCCAATAAGATCTCAGAGAATAGCTCGTCATCCCTGAATAAGAATCCCTTCCACAACATATCCATTATCCATTAAGGGAGAATCCATTATAGCATATTCCACTTTTGGACAACTCAAAGTATTCCAACAACTACCAGCAAGATCAGATTTTTTAAAAAAATAATTAATTCAAAGCACTTTGCACACTTCAAAACATCACTTTACTTATCTAAGTCTTGACCTGGCTTTCAAGACCCTCTGCAATCTGGTACCACTCTTTATTTTTGTGCCTATCTTATCTTATTCCCTGCCACATAATCCACACTTGCTATAATGACGTTCCTCTTTATTTCTGACTGTAATTTTTAACTAACTTTTAAAACCCAACTCAAATTTTAGCTCCTCTTTGAAGGTTTATATTTCTCCATAATGAAGGTTGAAAAAAAAACCCAAATGAAACAGCTTTTAAAATATTTCTTCTTTAGCGTTATTTCCATTTCTTCATATAACACATCAGAGACTGAGACTGAGATACTGACAGGTTCAGAATGACTAATCCACTATTGTTGATGATGAAAATTATTTACTACAGAAATACTAATAGATCTGTTCCATTTTTCATCTATTTGTTGTTGTTCTAGTTTCATCTGTAAGGTTGCACAATGGTTAGTTTGTGGAACTTGACTTGCTTATTCATGACTTCATTTACAACAGGAACATTTCATGGAATTTCTCATTGTCCACAGGGAAATCTCTCCTCCAATTATAGTGTTCTGGACACATTTACCACAGGAATGATTGTGGCAAGCATGGGTCTTCTTGCTTTATGCTTCACCTGATTAATAACCAAAAGGTTATCCAACAAAGTTATCCTGTTGTTACATTTTCCAAGAAATCTCATGTAATCTTAACATGCACATAGGAGACATCTTGTTGGAGATGGGTCCCTTAAGGCTACATTTTGTGAGACCAGATCCAATTTTTTTTTATAGTCAACATGTAATAAGCCAATGGGATCTTGGAGTCTGAGTACATTTTTTGGTCAATTGTGTGCTGTAGAATATCATTTATGAACTCACTCATTCTCTTCTATTTTCAACAAAAAATACTTTCAACACATATATAAATTTTCCTCATAAAAATGTTATAGAGACAATATGCATATGATTCAGCAGTTATTGGTATTTTGATTATCTTTTTATAATAATAGGTCAGGTGGGGTGTGTCCCCCTTAATCATTCAATATTTTCTTCTCTTTGAGATAACTAAAGAATTTTTACTTTTACCTTTAACCCCTTCAGTGCCCTCAAACTTGTATAACCTCCAACATGAACTTCCTTTAGAATACACTTGGTTTAGTTCCACTACTCCTTGTCAATCCCTGCTTTCTCATAAACTACATATTTGCTACATTTGTTTTCTTAGAGAATTAGCTGAGGTACCTAGAAGTGAAGTGAATTACTGAGAGTCACACAGAATTTTAACTCAGTTCATCTTAAAACCAAAATTGGCACCCTCTTCTTGCTACTTCTGGATTGTTTTCAGTCTTCATGTTGCTGTGTTGCTACATCAAACAATATGCTAGTGGTTTAAATGAACTGGGGGGGGGAATGGATGAGAAAGAGACAGAGAAGATTACCTTGTTAGGTTGGCACATATTGTGTAAGATGTTGGGAACTAAGGGAATGTGGCTAAACTTTTAGAAATGGCAAATGAAAAGAGAAGCAATTGAAGACTTTGTCCATTGACTGAGGGACCCCAATGCTTCCTTACAGTGAAATTTGAGCAATCAAGACTGACCATAGACAAAATTAAGGAGTTCATGGAAGCTTGTTTTTAACTGCCAACCCCCCCTCCCCCTCCCTCTCACCCCCCCCCCCCACTGCTACCTCCTTTCATCCTTTTTTGTTGCCTTTCTCCCTCCTTCCCAAGAGCCCAATGAGTTCCTCTATATTGTCAGTGGGGACAAATTCATTCATCCTAAGGTGTTTGGACTTTAATATGCTCTATCCCAGAAGTATTTGCATTGTTAAAGCCATTCTCTGGAGAAGGAATATAAACCCAAAGTAAAGAATTGATAAAAATGGAATTTCAGTCATTAGGAAAAGAGAATGTTGTTATTGTTGTGTTTAAGAAGAGATTGGGAGGGCCTTCTAACACCCTTCAAATCATACCACACAAGCATCTAAGAGAGATTTAAATAAAATAGATTTGGCAATAGAAGACTTCAAGACTTCCCTCTAGGTTTCGGGGACCAATCAAAAAAGCTACTTACTCTGAGGTTATACAGAATCAGATATGAGCAGTGTTAAGATAGAACAGTATTTTTAGTATGTGAACTGAGGGGCCCTATCTAAAAACAATTCTTCACTGACCTGTCTGAATCTTACTATCAGTTTCTACCTGAGGTTAAAACATTGATACCCCCTCCCAGCTTTAAAAGGAAAAAAAGAAAAAATCTCTAAGTTTAGTTGGTACTAAAAAATAGTTTATAGTTTTAAGGTGTTTTATAGTTTACAGGTGGCACAGTAGATAAAGCACCATGCCTGGAATCAGAAAAACTGAATTCAGTTCTGAACTGAGACACTTCCTAGCTATGGGATCCTGGACAAGTCTTTTTTTTTTCTGTTTGCCTCAGTTTCCTCATTTGAAAAATAAGCTAAAAAAGGAATCAGCAAATCACTCCAGTATCTTTGCTAAAAAAGTCCCAAATGGAGTCATAAAGAATTGGATTGAAATGAGACAACTGAACAAAGTACTTTATATACATTTCTTATTCAACAATTGTGACAGTTCTGTGAAGCAGGTAGAGCAAATATTTCCAATTTTGCAAAAAAAAAAAGAAAACTGAGATTCTAAAGGGATAGTAAAACTTAAAAAAAAACCAACCCCTAAAAAACCCTTAGAGACCAGGAAAGGATCTTAGAGAGCCTTCAGTCTGATTCCCTTTACAAATGAATATAGCAAATATCCACACAACCAAAGTTATTCATGCATGATCCCTCAGAAATCAGAACTGAGATTCAACTGAAGAGCCTCTAATTCTAAATCTAGTCCTGCTTCCTCCATGGAACTACCTCCACTGATACTACCTTGCCTTAGCAATCATCTAGCAAGACTTGGAGGGAATAGGCATCTGGCTTGAGAGAGTTTTAGATTTTTGAGGGTGGGACATGATCAGAAGAAGGTAGGCCCAAATGAAGTGCCATGGTGGGGCAGCTAGACAGTCAGATGGGGGCATTGGTTCCTAGATGGGGGAGGGCGGGCATTGCCAAGGGGGATCCAGAGGGCAGCCCAAGCCTACCTGACTACTTCACAGCTTTGCCTTGGGCCAGCCTTGGAGCTACCCATGTTTTCTCATTTCCCAGTGTGGAAGTTCTAATACAGCAGTGCCAGTTTGTCTTCCACATTTGGGCTCGGCCCAGAGGCTTTGAGGGTACAGCTGCTTATTTTCGATAGTGGCCTGCCTGCCTGAGAAAGGCAAGCCAGAGACCTGCCAGAACTGATGGATTTCTGTTTGGAGCTTGAGTCACGCAGCGAGAGAGCAAGGGGTTTGATCCAAGGAGACTTATCGTAAAGTCAGAAGGACTCGGTAAACTCAGCACTAAAACACTACATTCAAGTGCCGCGGCAGCCGCTGTCCTGGAGCTCTGGGATGGATTTTATAAAGCCCTCTCTTCGATCAGTGTGCGGCTGCTTCGAGGGGGCTTTATCTGACTAAAGAAATAATCATAAATCACAGCAAAGAGCAGGAGGGCCTGTTCTCTTGGCTCTTGGACACACTCGGCTTTCGTCTTTTCTGCTGGTAGTTTGTCTGGTTCCAAGTTTCCAGCATCGGACTGAGAATGCAGGGGTCAATCCCCACCCGGCCAGCCGCGGTCAGCAGCAGCCAGCAGCAGCCAGCAGCTCGGGGACATCGCCGAGCCTTCCCGGTGCACATGGACAGGAAAGCCTGGCTTTGAACCCCTCACTGCCCTCCTGCTTGGCAGGAAGGGGAGGGAAGGGGAGTGGAGGAGGAAGGAAAAGTCAGCTACTAAAGGAGATGGAGGCCCTTCTGCAGCAGGCCCTCCCGCCCCCGAAGGCACCCAGGTGAACTGACTGGCTGGCTTTTTAATATATTTGAAATTAAAGCCAACACGAAAATGGCAGGGATGGGGGTAGGGAGGAGGAAGAGCCAGAAATGAATGGTCACTGGTGCACCAGGCTGTTTATCTCTCCCGTTTGTAATACAATAAGAGAGGATCAGATAAACACAGGCATAACCCCTGCCTCCATTGATAATGTAAAACAGCCCTTGTATCATTTGTCTTTCCTTCAGGCAGGATACAAAAGGCATAAAAATGAACAATTCCTGCCTAAACAAAGAAGAGCTTGAAAGCTGGGGGTATGTCAGATGTTTATTCTAGGTCATCATTAAGGGGTTGAGTGGATTTGCCTATAAACACAGGTTACCCTAGCAGTGGGGGGAACGGGAGAGACAAAGTGTTTTTTGCAGCAAGCAGACAACCCTTTTAAAGACACAAGGTTTCTTTCCTGCCATGCACAGTAAGTTATAGAGATAATGCTTTTTATGGGATATGAAATGTTGTCTCATGAGCGGTGTAAAGCATAATGTGCTGTAGAAACAATGCTTTCTCTCTCTTCCCCACTTTGTGCATATGTCATTTGTCATTACCCACTGAATGGGAAC
This sequence comes from Macrotis lagotis, assembly GCF_037893015.1. Lineage (NCBI taxonomy): Eukaryota > Metazoa > Chordata > Mammalia > Peramelemorphia > Peramelidae > Macrotis > Macrotis lagotis. The sequence goes on from NC_133666.1 coordinate 260,478,787, forward strand.
TTGCCTGGGATGGAAATGAGAGCCGGCAAGGGCCCTCTGACAGATGGACAGGCACCTCTCCGATACACTCCAGAAAGATTTCCTTGGGATCCTGGGAGGCCTCATCTGAACAGCCTTCCCTGGAAATAAGGGCGAAAACATCAGGCCCTCCCTTTCAAGGATGTGGAATCTTTTCAGGTTATCCATTTGGACCCCCTCTCATTCTTTGCCAAGACCTCCATGTATTTATTAATTTATTTGTTTGTTTCCTCTCCCCGCCCCCCCCCACCACCACTCTCCCCTCCACCCGGGCCAGCCAAAGGCAGCTGAAGAAAAAGCGCCAAGACAAACAGAATGAGAGCCTTGGGGACTCAGTAATGGGTACAGAGCGAGCAGGCTGTAATCATTCTTTTGATTTGTGCCCAGATATGTTTTCTATTTGCTTTTGCTAAGAATGCACGTTTTCCCCCTGGATTGCAGATAATCTGAACCTGGGTAAAACCATTACAAAGTGGCCTTCAAACACCATGTCTGCATTGAAACTGAATGACTGATCAGACACCTAAATGCAATGACTAGGAGCTGGGGCAAATTGCATAGATGTGGTAAAAAATCTCAAGGATATTTAAAAGCATCTTGCTTTCTTGGCCTTTCTCTAATTTTGCAGACTATTTTCATTTTCTTTTGTGTGTGACAGAATTCAGTTTTTTAATTGTGAAATTTAATTTCACCAAAGTGAAATTGTTTTAGCATTCATTATCTTTTAAAAACAAAAATAATCATGAAAAGTACAAAAGGATTTCATATCATTGGTCCTGCATTCTAATCTCAATTCTATGATTTATTACTTGTGAAACTTTGGGAAGGTCCCTTAGCTTGTATATCAAGTTTAATCATCTTTAAATAAAGGATATCCTTCATTTAAAGTATAGACCAAAGGTATTAGACGGAAGCAACTATGTGGCACAATGGATAAGAATGCTGACCTGGAGTCAGGATTTCTTTTTCCTGAATTCAAATCTGACTTCAGATACTTATTAGTTGTGTGAAAGAGTCACTTAACTCTGTTTGCCTCAGTTTCCTCATCTGCAAAGTGCCATTGAACACCTGATTAAAAACTAATTGGGAAATATTTAACAAAATAAATAAAAATACAATAGGATATAGATGATGTTAATAATATGGTTTCCCAAGTCAATATAGGTCTGCAGGGATCCTTATCTGCTCTTTCTGAATTTAACAACACTGAATTTGATGATGTATCTTCCAGCTATATATATATATATATATATACATATATATATATATACATATATATATATATATATATATGTATGTATTCCTAATCACTTGGGTTCATCAGTAAGGTTTTACCCCCTTTCTGGATAGTTGTTTTGAAGCCTTGATCAAAATCTTCTTCAACCATCATTACTTCTCAACTAACTGGTATATTTTCCACAAAGTGGTGGACAAGTTAAAAAAAAGCAAATGTAGAATGACTGGTTCAACTGCTTCTCTTCCATACACCTGGAAGAAAGAAAAAATCAGAAGTCTCGGCTCATCTTGCTATTAGAAAATAAAGATGAACTTACCATAGACTGCATGAGGTACTTTTCTTGCAAAAAGAGCTTGACAGCAATCATGCAAAGGAATCCTATACTAAGCTCAAAGTCCCAGTTTAATGTCAAGTGCTGGTTTTTATTTTAGTTACTCAAGGATCAAAGGAAAATTATTCAATAAAAAAGAACTTAAAGGGGACTTCTGTGCCAGCAAAAACCTTAATCAAAAACACTTGTACAAATGCCGCTTCCTTGACCTGACTTTTCATATTTTCTTTCCAGTTCTTAAGCCCATTTGTAATTTTTAAAAAGGTTTTTCTCTCCATCATCAACCAGCTTTCCTCCTCTCTCCATCCAGAATGTCACAAGTATGACATGACAGTCTGTTGCTAAGGAACTGAATATGATGTCACAGATCCAGCATTCCAATGAGAAAGAAAACATTTTCAATGGATTTGTTATTCAGTGTGAGTGTGTGTGTGTGTGTGTGTGTGTGTGTGTGTGTGTATGTGTGGTATGCACATGTGTATGTGTTAAGCTACAATAGGTTAAACAAAAATATATACAGATATTTGATTGTTTTAAATAGAGAGTCTTAGCTTCCCCACTCCCAACCTTACAAAACCAACTCTTTAATAACCTCTAATTATCTTTCACTCTTGAATCCCCACTCCATTTGAACTTTTCACTTTAGCGTGTTTCATTTTTTAGTACTGGGAGCCTGGTCTCATCATTGTCGTATTAGAGGTTCACCACATTACAGCCTTTGTCACATTTTCCTTTTAAAGGAGTTAACCACCAACTGCTCCTTGTCTCTCAATTCTGTCTGCTCAAAAATGAGATGGTGAGATGAAATTCCTCCCACATGCAGTACACCCACTTTAATGTTTTTGCTAAAATCTATTTATCTTAGTCACGACCTTGTGAGCATGAATAGAATGTGGCAAACATTTCCCAGTATCAAATATACCTGAGCTTTGAAAAAGTTAAAATAAAGTTGTAATTTCTAGGGAGGAGCAAATCATCTTTGCTAGAGCTTTTAAGAGAACTTAAAAAAAAAGAACCAAGAAAATTTAAAAATAAATATCATTTTGGAAGTTAATTTTGAAAATTTTTAAACTTGTATTCTCTCTCTCTCTCTCTCTCTCTCTCTCTCTCTCTCTCTCTCTCTCTCTCTCTCTCTCTCTCATTCTTTTTCTTTTTTCTGGTGCTTCTTATATTAAGAAAGGTCAGGGGAAGTAGTAGGAGTCATCCCACAAATGGTTGCTAGATATACAAAGACTAGAAAAACGTATGCATCATGAATAGAACTGTGATGAATACAGAACTAAAAAAGCAATAATTTGTTTCATGTGGCAGATAGCTTAATTACTCATTTAGAAAAATTATAGAAAACCATTATATAAGCTTAGAAAAAGGAACTTGGTCAAAAGCAAGTAAATTTAAATGGTCAAGTCCTTCTGTGTATGTTCAAATTTTCATGGAAATCTGGCTCCCTCCATCATAGAGGAGATCCACTTGGAATATCAGCATGTTTACTTTGTCTGAGCAAGGAGGATGTAAGCTAATGAGTTTTTCGAACATTGCAAAGAAGAATGTTGCATGTGAAAAGGAAACTGAATAGTACATGCAAATGAAAGAATGCTTTAGGAACATGGGAAAGTTCATTTTGGTGTGCTGGGAAAAATCCAAACAAAATAGGGTTTAGAAAGAGGTGGTGTGGTTAAAAGAAGTTCATTTGAGTTAGGGCGTTACTATAAATATCGAATTTGACCCTGATTGGCCATGAATGATTCAAGCACAAGTGAACAGCAAACAAATTCACAATATGCAATATTGTACTGTATTTTTTTGTGCCAAAAGGAATTTCTTTGTGTACTTCAGTTATTTTCTTATTAGTCCAGCAAGAAATCCTGATTCCAGGTCCACAAAAATCTTCAAGTCTCCACCTAAGTTTAAAAAACAGGAAGCACTTCTGGGCTGGGCTTTTCAAGCATGTTTAATACTATCTTGAGAAAAGAGTCAGGAAATTAGAATTATTTAGCTTTAATAAAAGAAGGTTAAAGAAGTCATGGGCAATCATTCTTATCAATAGCCAATATTTTTTGAGTACTCACTGTATGCCCTACCATAGGGCATGGTAGATATTGGGAATACAAATACATAAAATGCCTTCAAGACATTTCCAATTTGCTCAAGCAATAAACATTTTAAGCATATTAAAAGTGGGACAGTGTGCTAAAGGTTGATGATACAAAGAAAGACCAGAGACAGTCTGGGTTTTAAAGGAGCTCATGATCTAATAGGGTAGACAACATTCAAACAACTATGTACAAACAAGATATATAAATATATATATATATATATATATATATATATATATATGTCAAGTGGGGCTTTCAATAGACAGACAGCATAGTATTGAGGAAGAATGTGAAAGATTTCTCTTATAAAGTAAGATATTAGCTGGACCTTGAAAGAAGCCAAGATGAGGATGTTTATCAATTGGGAAATTGTGATGGAATATTATTGCACTGGAAGAAATGATGAGCTGGTTAATTTTAGAAAAAACAAGGAAAGATTTGTATGAAATAATGAAAAGTGAAAGAACTTTGTATACAGTAACAGCAATATTGTTCAAACAGCTAAGTTATTCTGACTACTATAAATACTCAATCTATAAAGGATGCATGAAAGAAGATGTTATCCACCTCCAAAGAAAGAACTGATAAATAGAAGCACACCATTTTACAAATATTTATAAATCTACATCAAATGGTGGCCTCCTCTCATACAGTGTGGGGAGAGAGAGGAATGGAAACAGTTTAGAACTTAAAATGTAACAAAAATATTTAAAATTAAGTTTTAAAAGGAAAGAAAGAAAGAAAATAGCCAGATGGCCAGGAGACAATGATAAGACATATTCATTCATTCATCATTAAATGTTATTGTTTTTCATTTCAATACTTTCATTTAATGCCTTGAGATCTTTTATTTCATTTATATATATGTTACCTCAGCTGAAACAGATCACTGCCCTCTGTCCCTCAGGAGATGGCTAAATAGATTCTGTGGGCAAAATATTCATTACCTGGTGGCTAGTCTTCTGTTGATGAGTCTTTTCAAAGTTACTAAATTGATCCCCAGAGGACAGACACTTAGGGCATTGCCAGAACCATCTTCCAAATCTTTCCAACTTGGTACTATCTACCAAGCTGAGATTCACCAGCCTTTGAGAACTGAGGATGCCTCCATGCCACAGTCATATCCAACATTGGTGGAGAGCTTGCAACAACATAAGAATAGCTATTAAGGGTATATACCAGGGCATAGGAAGGGGAAGTCACTGCAGTCTGGCAGGGGAGGGAGTCAGTGAGGAGGCATCAAGGCACAAGGTACATTTGACCCAGCTGAGCAGAACTAAGATGGGAGGAAAAAAGCTAAGTTACTCTAAGCAGGAGTAACTCAACAAGGAGGTAAATGTCACAGCAGAACTACCAGTTTGAGATGGTTCCTTTGGAAGTGTTAAAATGAGAGAGGTAGATAGTGGATATTTTGTGAAGGACTGTGAATGGCTGTAACATGGTATAGTGGACAGTGCTGAATAGTCAGGAAGATATGGATTTGGAGCCCACCTAGAATTTGCTAAGCTGTGGGAAAGTAATCTCAAGTCCTCTGGATGGGCCTCCATTCCCTTATAAAATGGAGGGTGACATGGGTTTAGATATGCTAACATCTCTTCTATTTTTAAACTTAAGAGCCTATGTTTGTTTGTTTTTTTTGCCTATGTTTTTAAAAGAACAAGGACTTCTTCTTGCTATTGAATCTTAAGACATATGGCACTGTAGATAGTGCTCTGGACCTGGAATCAAGGTCTGAGTTCAAATTTTACCACAGAGACATCCTAGTTATGTAAGTCACTTAGCTTCTGTCTCCCTTAGTTTCCTCAACAATAGAATGAGGATAATAATAATAGAACCTATCTCCCAGGGTTATTGTGAGGATCAAATGAGATAATATTTGTAAAATGATTAGCACAGGGGCAGCTAGGTGGCGCAGTGGATAGAGCACTGGCCCTGGAGTCAGGAGCACCTGAGTTTAAATGCAGCCTCAGACACTTAATAATTACCTAGCTGTGTGGCTATGGACAAGCCACTTAACCACATTGCCTTGCAAAACAACAAACAAAAGAAAATGCTTTGCACTTAGTAGATATTTAATAAATTTTTGTTTCCTTTCTTTTTTCCCCCTCTAGTGGAACTGGAACAGATTAATCCCCTCCATATAAAAAAAACACCTTTTTAAAAAATCTATCTATATATTTATCTCCTTCTAAATTGAGCTTTTCCTGATACCCAAGCCCCTCATGGAACTTCTTTATATTATTTTGTCTATGTATCTTTTTGTATATCAGCCTTCCCCAAACATAAGCTCCTTGAAGGCCAGGACTATCATTTTTATCTTCATAATCTAAGGACCTATCACAGGACCTTGTACTTTTTATTCAACCATACCTTTGATTTCATCAGCTACACTGTAAGAACTCTCTCCTGATCTGTAAATTATGATCTTAGAGAATATCTGAGGCATTGACAATGGTAGGAAGAACTTGAGCCTAGGGCTTCTTACATTAACATTTGCCCTCTAACCTCTCATCTTGCACATAGTAGGTGCCTTAATAAATGTAGGGGGCAGCTAGGTGGCACAGTGGATAGAATACTGGATCTGGAGTCTGGAAGGCTCCTTTTCCCTTAGCAATTGCATGATCCAATACAAGTCACTTAACCCTATTAACCTCAGTTTCCTCTTTGGTAAAATGATCTGGAGAAGAATATGGCAAACCACTCCAGTATCCTTGGCAAGAAAACCTCAAATGGGGTCATAAAGAGTGGGACATGATTGAAAAATGTTTAAATAAACAATAATAATAATAATAAATGTTTGTTGCTTTGAGATAAATGTATGAGTGTTCTTCCAAAGCACTCATCTGCCTATGAAATAGCTTTTTAAAAGAGTGAACAGGTGCTTATACTATGTCATATTTTTGTTTTACTTCTTGCTAGGTCTCTAGATGCATGTATGAATAGCAAATAAATATCTATTTCTGATCACATAGTTTTTATATGGGACTTGAATGATAGGACATTCACTGCTACATCCATATACTTTATGGGGACCCATTAAGCTGTAAAGACTTAAACTATTCCTGTGGATACAAAATACCAAAGTTACAATTCGGTGAGGCACAAATGGATCCTCTTTGGACAAAATGACCATCAAGGGCCTTATAACTATACTCAGGCCTATCATTCTTATAATTTCATGACTAAAGTCCAAAAAAAGCAAAAAGCTTCACAGAATTACAGAATTACAGAATTTCAGAGTCAAATGTGACCTTAGTGACTATCTTGTCCAATCCATACCCCCAAAAGAAGGCCAACTATGCCATATTTAATGGGTATTCTATTGTACGGAGGCCATAGTACCTTAATAGCTTGCACACTTGACTTCTAAAAGGACTCCCCCAAAACAATCCACCCCAGAATGATCATAGAACTCTCAGGGCTTCCATTGAGGCATTGCCAATGCCATTCCCTATTAGAGAATTCCTGACCTCTACAACACAAGACCCCATAGGGAATGTGAGTAGATAAGTGTTCCCCTCCATTTGGAAGACAAAGAGACAGAATATAGGTGCGAGTTGAGGCGGGGAGGGTATCCTTTACAAGAAAATTGCATAGAGATTAGATAAGAGGAGTGCCTGGGGTCCTGCTAGAGAAATAATTATGTGAGGCTGAATCTAGTGTTTCTTCTTGCTTTTTACTCCCTCCTATCCCCAGTATAGGACATCAAATCCTTTTCAAATTCCTTCTCTTATGCTTATTAGCTGTATGTCCTTGGGCAGATCACCTTACTTCCCTGTGCCTTGGTTTCCTCATTTGTAAAATGAATGTGTTGCAGGGCAGCTAGGTGGTATAGTGGATAGAGCACTGACCCTAGAGTCAGGGGGACCTGAGTTCAAATTTGACCTCAGACACCTCATAATTATCTAGCTGTGTGACCTTTGGCAAGTCACTTGACCCCACTGCCTTGCAAAAAAAATGAATGTGTTGGATTAGATGGTTCCTTCTAGCTCTAGGTCAAGGTACTATGAGCTTGTCCAATCATCTCATTCGATAATTGAGGAAGATAAGACCCTGAAAAGTGACAGGAATTGCCCAAAGTCATGATGACAGTAGTAGTGGGATTCAAAGTCAGGGACTCTGATGCTAAATATAAGCCTTCTTTCACTGAACTACCCAAGTCTTTCAACTTATGGTTGAAAGGAGCTGACCAAGACGCTCAGTCATAAGCTGCCATTAATTTCTCATCAGCCCACTCATATGGTCTACCAACAACAAAAGGGAATGCATAAATTGGGTATGGGTTGGACTAGATACATCCTAAATCCCTGAAATCCTTGGATTCTGAAAAGCAGGGAAAATCTTATATTTATCCCTGGAAAAAATGTGAAAAGCAGATCTTTGAAGGTCCCAGCTTTATATTTATTACCAAGCCACCTTATCTTACACAATATCCTTACACCTTAACTAGGAAGCTTGATGGCATAGCAGATAAAATCCTTGAGCCTGGAATCAGGAAGACCTGAGGTCAAAGTTGGCCCCAGATACTTACTAACTGGGTGACTCTGAGCAAAACATTTTAACTTCTCTCTGCCTCAGTTTCCTTAACTGAAAAATGAGAGTGATGATATCACCTACCTCCCAGGACTGTCCTGAAGATCAAATGAGATAATATTTGTGAAATACTTCACATAGTGCTTAGAACATAGTAGATGACTAAATAAATATTTTCCCTCTTCTTTCCACCCAGAACCTACCATCTAGGACTCCCTAATATAAATTACACTGCCACATCTTTTTTCTATGACCTGCTGTCAGCAAAACCTCTCCTGGGATCTAGGTCTCTCTCCACTAAGAAATTGTTCACATGTAAGTGACTTAAATTACCTCTCTCAGATAAGATAACACGGGCCTTTTGTAGTTGATGCCTTAATCCATAAGAGGAGTCCAATGATGAAAATTTCCAGTTCTGTGACTGACTGCTTGGGAAAGTCATTTTAAAAAGATAAAGCTCTCTGTGCCCCTATAACTACAGCATGCAATATAAAGAAAGATAGGTGGCCCAGTGTTCAGGGCTTGAATTTAGGAAGACCTGAGTTCAAATCTAGCCTCAGACCCTGGGCAAGTCACTTAACCCTGTTTGCCTCAGTTTGATCATCTGTAAAATGAACTGAAGAGGGAAATGGCAAAACACTCTAGTATTGTCAAGAAAACCCCAAATAGGATCATAAAGAGTTGCACAACAACTGAATAGGGTCAGCCAAATTTGTGATTAAAGATCTCACTCTCTTGAAACATCTGCTTCTAGATCAGAAATGTATAATCTTTTGTGTGCTTGTATCCTGGATTCCTCTGTTCTGATCATCTAGTGAAACATGCCTAGAACTATGCTTTTAAATGCATAAAATGAAAGAAATACAATTTCAAAGGTAATCAATTATATTGAAGTCATTTTTCCCCCTCCCAAGTTCACATATCCCCTGAAATAATCTATAGACTTCCTAAGAGTGTCTGGGCCTCAGGTTAAAATTCCTGCTCTGGAACTCTAGCAAGTATTAACACAGATGTCATAGAATGGAAATAGCTCTAGACAATGTCAAGAGACATGGATTCTAGATCTGCCACTTTCTACTAACTAGTCTGCGAACTGAAATGAATCAAGTATTTAATAAACTCTTACTGTGTACAAAGTACTATACCAAGCCCTGGGAATATCAAGAGAGGTCAATTATACCTTGCCTTCAAGGAGCTCACATTTATTTGCAGGGAGTCAGCACATTTAGAAGGTTTCAAGAGCGAGTTGAATGTAATTGTCCCATGGACCTTAGAATACAGCAGAAAGACCAATGGTAAAGGTCTCTTCTTTAATATTATTTCCATTGAATTGAGGAAATGCCCATCAGTTGGGAAATGGCTAAACAAATTGTGGTATGTGATTGAAATTACATACTATTCTGTTATAAGACATGTTGCCTCTGAGATATAGAGATAGAAGATAAAAGATCTAAGACCGCTGAAAAAATGGAAGAATTTGAGAGCTCCCTTTGGGATTTTTTAAAACTGCTCAAGATTTTATTATGAAATATAGGAAGTAAAGAGGTTTAAAAAACTTTTCCTCCCAAAGGGTCAACAAGCATTTTAGGACAGGGTGAATAACAAAAGGCTAGGTTTGGTTGCTTGGTAAACAGAGTCAGAGACAGAGAAGGAGATAAAGAGAGGCAGAGATAAAGATAGTCAGAGAAAGCTGACTAGGTGAGAAAGAGGGAGGGAGGGAAGAGGAGAGAGAGAGAGAGAGAGAGAGAGAGAGAGAGAGAGAGAGAGAGTGAGAGAGAAAGTGTGAGCACAGGCAACCATGAGGTGAGACTTGGCTTAGTCTGGCCACATGGCATGGGGGAGGCCCCTAGTGTTCTGCATGGCCTAAGAATGAGCATGAGAAAAACCAGTCCTGTTGGATGATAGTTAGAATCAAAAAAGCAGAAAGAAGAAAGAAGAAGAAAGAAGAAAGAAGAACAAGAACAAGAAAGGAGAAGATAGAATAAGAAGAAGAGGAAGAAGAAGAAGAGGATGAAGAAGAAGAAGGGAGAAGAAAGAAGGGAGAAGAAAGAAGAAGGAGAAGAAAGAAGAAGAGGAAGAAAGGAGAAGAAGAAGAAGAAGAAGAAGAAGAAGGGAGAAGAAAGGAGGAGAAGAAGAAGGGAGAAGAAAGAAGAAGAAGAAAGGAGAGGAGGAGAAGAAAAAGGGAGGAAAAAAGAAGTAGAAGAACAAGAACAAGAAGCAAAAAGCAGCAGTGCACGGGGTGGCTAGGTGGTGTAGTGGATAAAGCACTGGCCCTGGAGAGTCAGGAGTACCTGGGTTCAAATCCGGTCTCAGACACTTAATAATTACCTAGCTGTGTGGCCTTGGGCAAGCCACTTAACCCCGTTTGCCTTACCAAAAAAACCTAAAAAAAAAAAAAAAAGCAGCAGCGCTTCCTGTTAAATATCCTTCTGTAATAGTTTGGACAAGGGGTGGCTCTTAGAGAGCAGTCTTGCACCTTCAGCCTGGTATCTTCCAATGGCAATCCATGTACTTGGTCCTTTCTGTCCCAAGGTGCACAACCCCCAAGTTCAACATGTTATTTCCTGTCCTACCAGCATCTATGGCCAAGGTTAGGTGAAGGGGAAAATGGGAGACAGGATACAAACAACAGGGGTCAATTTACATCTCAGGAGCAAACAGCCTTCCACAATTAACAAGATTTTAACAGCATAGAAAACTACAGAATTTGTTTCTGCTACCTTCATAATTCTCTCATAATTCTCTGCATCAAAATGATGAGCCTGAGACTCTCAATACAAACTTGCAATGGGAAACGTACTATATACAAAGTAACATCAATGCTGTAGGATGATCAACTGTGAAGGACTTACCTTTTTTCCACAATATTGTGACCCAAGAGAACACCGAAGGACTTATGATAAAGAAGACTATCCATCCCAAAAAAACAGAGCTGATGGTGGCAGAATACAGATTGAAGTGTACCTTTTTTTTTTAGTTTTATTTTTCTTGTGGTTTCATTTTTTGGGGGGTGAGGTTATGTTTACTTTTACATTACTATTGTAATGTTTTTCATGGCTACACATTTTTAAACTATATCAAATAACTTGCTTTCTTGATGAAGGGGATTGGGATGGGAAGAAGGGAGAGAATTCGGAAATTCAAGGCTTTGAATGTTGAAACTTGTTTTTGCATGTAATTAGGGAAAAATAAAATAATTTTTAAAAATATCATTTTCACTAGCAACCTCAGATCAGTTTCTAATGTTGAATCATTTAGCAGCACCAAGGACATTGGTGGCAAGAATTTCCTTTTTTGAGTTTTAAGCAGCTGTAGATCTAGCACCTGCAGGAGCAGTCACCAAGCAGCCATTCCACAGTGGTTGCTGCCCAGTATGGCAGCAGAAGGTGCTGTGTTGAAAGTGTTGCTATTATCAAAGTTCTTGGATCATTTCCTGGGCTGTGCCCATCAGGGTCTAAGAGGAAGTGGTGGTGATAGTTCAATTTGCTTGGCACATGTTACCTCCTTAGGTCACTTTGCTAGCCTGGCTTGCCTTCTCTGTGTGCAAGAATTGATTGGCAATTGGGGGTGGGGGCTAACTGGTCCTAGGTTCAGTAAAAGGGGGGAGTGTTTCAATTCCTAGGCTGTTTGTGCACTGACAGTTGACAGGAAGTTGCTGTTAGTAATGATGAGAAAGGTGGATCCTATCTTCACAATGATTACCCCTCAATGAATGCTGAATTTGTAACATATTTGGTATTTGGGGGAATATTCCCAAGGCTCTTGGATTCAGGGTCCTGTCTTTATCAGATTATGAGAGGAGATGATGGTCAAGGTGTTGGTGATGGTGGTATAATGGTAGTATAATGATGCCTCCCACTTCCCCCTCAGGGTTCCCTGCTAGGTTAGGCTAGGCTATAGCTAGTCTAGCCTGCCTGCCCTATGAGTGATCAAATCATTCATCTCTCTATGCCTCCCTCAGTTTCCTCCTCTATAAAATGAATGGCTTAGACTGAGTGACCTCTGAACCTCTTCTAGATATAGTCTTTTTAATGGTTCTGAGCCTTTGTGTTGGTCCCATGAGTCATCACCCTAAAAAACGAGGTCTATTATTTTCAATAAGCAGAAAAAAGTGCTAGGGCAGGGAACAGAAAAGGGCATTTTTAAAAAAAAGGTGTCTGCTTGCAAGAGAGAAATGGGAAAAGGCCAGGACTGTTCCTTACTCTCAGCTGCCATTCCTTACTCTCACCTGCCATTCCTTATTGCTTACATTTTTAAACACTTCCCTGCTCAAGTCAAACTAATTTTCTATTGAATTATCGAACATGGCTGGGCCACCGCAGTGCATGCAGTGTTAACTTGCTTTAGTTAAAGGTATTGAATATTGTCATGCCTTGCCCTAGCTCTTGTTCATTGTTCATTGTGAATGTTTGCTTATGATTTCAATGCTTGAAATAGTAGCTGCTATCTTTTCCCTCCCTGTTCTCTATGCTTATGCCTTAGTCATAAGGAAAAGATTGATGGCCTAAGCATAAGCTCTTTAATTTTGTTAATGAAAATTATTAATTAAAAAAATGAATAAGAAAATAAATCCCAGTTGGAGAAATGCATTAATGGTGCTTCATATACTCCTAGAAAAATGCAAATAAGGATTTTCCCTTACCCTAATTAGTAGACATATAAATTCAAGCTTCATTTTTCACTGGAGCCAGCCCTTTTCATGATTGGAGAGAGATATTGACTCACTTGTGTTAAAGGTAAGTATGAAGTACATTAAAATCACCATTTTCCCTGTAATCAAGTTTAGCTCTGCAATAACTTTGGGCTATGACACTCCTTCAGAAATGCTGTCTGATCAAAATTCTCTGTGCAGAAGCACCTTATGGAATTCTGCTGGGCTAGGAGAATTGCTGCTGGGACAGTCAAAATCAATTTGTTCCTGTGATTGACACTGAGGCCTATATGTCAGCCATGCTCTCTAATACCATCTGTGCTCTGAATATGATCAATAGGTATCCGCTATCTGCCCAGGAAATGTGCTGTTTGATTACTTTTACATGGACGAGGATACAAAAAATAATGTCTTGAGATGGAGTTTCATAATGTGTATGGAGAAGTGAGCTCGATGAATTATTACAATATAGTTTGCACCGATCAACTTTTGAACTTTCATTGAACTTGTAGATTAAGAAGAGGCAGTTTTTTTCCAAGAAGAAAATTCACTCGACAACCAACAATTTTTCTTTCACATATTTAAGGGAGATGTTCGATCTGGTAAGGAAATAATAGTAATTTATGTCTCTGATAATTGAGAAGGATTATAGTTCTATACACAGAAAAAGCAACCAAGCCTGGGTCCCTCTGAGTCATAGACCCATTAAAGAAGAAGCTTCCACCTTAAAGCTGTTGAAATCTCAGGATATTGAGTCTGAGAGCTCTCAAAAAGAAAGCTAAAAGAGAGGAGAGAATTCATTTTCAAAAACCTGAGAGCATCCTTTCTATCTTCCTAGTCCAAGGTCCATGATTACAGTTTATGCATTCATTTTATTATACACACTTTTAAAAACTATTTACCTTCTTATCTATATAAGCACACACACACACACACACACACAACACACACACACACACACACACACACACACACACACACCCCTCTATAGGGAAAGAAAGACTTCCTAATATAAATAATGAACCTGCCTACTTCAATCCACAGAGATCTACAACTCTCAGGATATCATTTGTCCTATAATTTGTTGTAACTCACTAGCACAGGTTAAAAGTTAAGAGAAAAGAATTGTTGACCAGCTGTAAACACATGTTTGGTATATTCAACCCACTTCAAGTAATGATTTTGCTGATAAACCAGTGTCAGCTAAGATGAGGATCCTAATAGATGCACATTAATAATTTTGCTACTGTTATCCAAATGACTTGTATTTTTTAAAATGCTCTTTCTGATGACCAACTGACTTTGCTAAGTCCTAGAGTTACATGGAGTAGAGTATGCAAGAGATTTCAACTGAAAAAATACTGATTAGTGGTTACACTAATTAGGTCATCCCTAATGATTACAAATCTGATCACCCATCCTCCTAGATCTCTCCTCTCTTTGCCATTCCTTATTTTCCTAGAAGTCTTTCCTGATAACAGAATCATATATTTAGATCTGGAAGAGACCTTTTGTTGGTTGCTGTTGGCATTTTTTCAGTCATGTCTGACTTTTTTGTGATCTCATTTGAGGTTTTCTTGGCAAAGAAACTGGAGTCATTTGCCATTTCCCTCTCTAGATCATTTTACAGATGAAGAAACTGAGACAAATTGGGTTAAATGACCTGCCCAGGTTCATATGGCAAGTAAGTATCTGAGATTGGATTTGAATTCAGGAAGATGAGTCTTCCTGACTACAAGCTTGGCATTCTATCCATTGCACCACGCAGCTGACCCTAGAAGAGATCTTAAAAATCATCAAATTAAATCCTTTCATTTCACAGATGAATATGGCTGTTCCCCCCTACCTAACATGGGGATGCTATTGTATAGCTTAATCAAGAGGAAAAAAAAACCTTTTTTAAAAATACAGATAAAAAAGAATTTTTCAAAATGAGAAGGCAAAATCTTCTGAAACAGAAACTGAACACAGGAAAAAAATTGTCAAAAAGTTTCCCAAGACTCGGATGCTTTCCTAAGGCAAGAACCATTCAAAGAAAAAAGGTTAGATAAAAAATGAGTCAAAGAAGTGGCTTAAGGATTCACCACAGAAAAATCAGCCTGAGTGGAAAAAGAAGATCCTGCCAGAGTTCACCAAAAATTTTTAGTTTCCAAAATCACTTATTCAAGACCAGAAAAAAATAAACAATAAATAATATTATAATAAATAAAATAAATAATAAATAAACCTAAACAATTAGCCTTATAGAATCAAAGACTGGAGGTTCCAATAGCTCTCAATAAAAACCTAAGGAGCCCCATTTAGAAAACATTGTACTACTCCTGAGATCCATTGAAGGATGGAGAAAAAAAAATTGTCCAGGATGTTTAGGACAGCTAGCAACTTCCCTCCCCACCCCCAGTTTCTAGCAAAATGAGTGATAAGAAGTTACATTTCCTACAGACAGAGTTTCCACATGTTGCAAGAGCTATTCCCTTTGTAGCATAAGGGTGTCATTATATGAATTTAAGAGACATAGAAAATTATTTCCCTTCTCCAAGGAAGATTTTTTTTCTGCCAGGAGGAGAAGCAAGAATTGTACTACCAGAAGGTTGACTACTCTGGTCCCTTCAAAGACTGGGAGTACTGGTCTAGGAGTAAATTTATCTGCTTCCTTAAGTACTATTAGTCTAAGGAATGTGATTTTCACATTCAAACTAACCTCCTATTTGCTGTTCAAAAATGGGGAAAAGGAGGATCCCAAATTTTAAATCCAAGGTTTCATTCTCTTTTCACCAGATACTACTTTCACAAACACACATAACTGATAGCAAAGTAAACCCATTTATCTGAAGTAATAGTAAAAGAGAAATCAGAGAAAGCATGTATAGGAAAATACCTATGGGGTGGCTAGGTGATGCAATGGATAGAGCACTGGCCCTGGAGTCAGGAGTACATGAGTTCAAATCCAGTCTAGGACACTTAATAATTACCTAGCTGTGTGGCCTTGGGCAAGCCACTTGACCCCCATTGCCTTGCAAAAAACCTAAAAAAAAAATACATACCAAACATTATAGACTGAAGTAGCACTCCCATCGGGAGCTACATAACTAAGCTCACTCAAGAGAGAGAGTCCTGGATCTTGTCTAAGGTAAAATTCCCTGAAGTCTATAGAGTTGAACGCTTGGAATAGGGACATGATGGAGACTACCTACTCACTCTTCTCTTGGCAACTTCATCCCAGAATCTTTTCCTTTAGCTTCTTCTCTCTCAAAGCTAGAAGTCAGAAGTATGGGAAATGACTGCAGAACCCAAAGAGACTGAAGAAACTTAAAAACATTCAAAGAGTGTAAAAGAGCCTGGTGCTGTCCTTGCATCAATTCCAGTCTAGTCTTCACAAAAGATCTATCTAGACAACTCTTCATTGATCTTTCCCAAAGAAGAAATTGAGACTGAGACAGATTAAGTGACTTGCCCATGATCACTTAACTAGTAAATGTCTGAGATGAGATTTGAACTCAAATCTTCCCGAAGTCTTCCAAGTTGTGAGTTCTTTCTCTCTCCTCAAATGACCTAATGTTTATTACTGGGTTTTTTTTAATACTAATATTACACCCCTCCCCTCTCCCCAAATGCAAAAACTACTTGAGGGCAGGAGTTTTTTACAGGTTTTGATCTTTGACTCCACAATCTAGCACAGACTTGTGCTAGACCTTGCAAACAGAAGGCATTTAATGTTTGTTGAACTTGTTGATTTCTTGTGGAACTTGTTCCTTTCCTCTGCCTTTCCTCCATCTTGCCTCAGTCTAAGAGTATAGGAAGATTTCTCCTTTGGAGTCAACATCACTTAGTGCTGCGTTCTTTAATCTCTCCTAGCAATGATTGTCCATTTTTTTAAATTTATTTTTATTAAAGATATTATTTGAGTTTTACAATTCCCCCCCCATCTTACTTCCCTCCCCCCACCCCACCCCCACGGAAAGCAATCTGTCAGTCTTTACTTTGTTTCCATGTTGTACCTTGATCCAAATTGGGTGATGAGAAAGAAATCATATCCTTAAAGAAGAGACCAGAAGTCTAAGAGGTAACAAGATCAGACAATAAGATATCTGTTTTTTTCTAAATTAAAGGGAATAGTCCTTGAACTTTGTTCAAACTCCACAGCTCCTTACCTGGATACAGATGGCACTCTCCTTTGTAGACAGCCCAATATTGTTCCCGATTGTTGCACTAATGGAATGAGAGACTCCTTCAAGGTTGAACATCACTCCCATGTTCCTATTAGGGTGTGCAGTGTTTTTCTGGTTCTGCTCATCTCACTCAACATCAGTTCATGCAAATCCCTCCAGGTTTCCCTGAAATCCTGTCCCTCCTGGTTTCTAATAGAACAATAGTGTTCTATCACACACACACACACACACACACATACACACACAGACATATATATATATATATATATATATATATATATATATATATCACAGTTTGCTAAGCCATTCCACAACTGAAGGACATTTACTTGATTTCCAATTCTTTGCCACCACAAACAGGGCTGCTATAAATATTTTTGTACAAGTAATGTTTTTACCCTTTTCCATCATCTCTTCAGGGTATAGACCCAATAGTGGTATTTGCTGGGTCAAAGGGTATGCACATTTTTGTTGCCCTTTGGGCATAGTTCCAAATAGCTCTCCAGAAGGGTTAGATGAGTTCACAGCTCTACCAACAGTGTAATAGTGTCCCAGATTTCCCACAACCCTTCCAACAATGATTATTATCCTTCCTGGTCATAGTGGCCAGTCTGAGAGGTGCGAGGTGGTACCTCTGAGAAGTTTTAATTTGCATTTCTTTAATAATTAATGATTTAGAGCATTTTTTTCATATGGCTATGGATTGCTTTGATCTCCTCATCTGTAAATTGCCTTTGCATATCCTTTGACCATTTGTCAATTGGGGAATGGCTTTTTGTTTTAAAAATATGACTCAGTTCTCTGTATATTTTAGAAATGAGTCCTTTGTCACAATCATTAGTTGTAAAGATTGTTTCCCAATTTACTACATTTCTTTTGATCTTGATTACAGTGGTTTTATCTGTGCAAAAGCTTTTTAATTTAATGTAATTAATCTAATGTAATCTAACTGGTTCTTGGTGATGTTCTCCAAGTCTTCCTTAGTCATAAACTGCTCCCTTTTCCATAGATCTGACAGGTAAACTAGTCCTTGATCTTCTAATTTGCTTATAGTATTGTTTTTTTTTTATGTCTAAGTCCTGTAACCATTTGGATCTTATCTTGGTAAAGGGTGTTAGGTGTTGGTCTACTAAGTTTCTTCCATACTAACTTGCAATTATTCCAGCAGTTTTTATCAAAGAGGGAGTTTTTTATCCCAATGGCTGGACTCTTTGGGTTTATAAAACAGCAGATTACTATAATCTGCTTTTACACCTAGTCTATTCCACTGGTCCACCACTCTGTTTCTTAGCCAATACCAAACAGTTTTGATGACTGATGCTTTATAATATAATTTTAGATCAGGTAAGGCTAAGCCACCTTATTTTGCACTTTTTTTCATTAAGCTCCTGGAAGTTCTTGACTTTTTATTTCTCCATATGAATTTACTTACAATTTTTTCCAACTCATTAAAGTAATTTTTTTTGGAATTTTGATTGGTAGGGCACTAAACAGATAGTTTAGTTTTGGTAGAATTGTCATTTTTATTATATTAGCTCTACCTATCCATGAGCAGTTGATATTTGCCCAGTTATTTAAATCTGATTTAATTTGTGTGAGAAGTCTGAGTCTGTCTTGGCAAATAGACTCCCAAGTATTTTATGTTGTCTGAGGTTACTTTGAATGGGATTTCTCTTTCTAGTTCTTCCTGCTGTATCTTGCTAGACATATATAGAAAAGTTGAGGATTTATGAGGGTTTATTTTATAATCTGCAACTTTGCTAAAATTGCTAATTGTTTCCAGTAGTTTTTTGGATGATTTCTTGGTATTCTCTAGGTAGACCATCATGTCATCTGCAAAGAGTGAGAGTTTTGTCTCTTCCTTCCCAATTCTAATTCCTTCAATTTATTTTTCTTCTCTAATTGCTGACACTAACATTTCTAATACAATATTGAATAGTAGTGGTGATAATGGGCACCCTTGTTTCACCCCTGATCTTATTGGGAATGCCTCTAGCCTCTCCCCATTGAATATAATGCTTGTTAATGGTTTCAGATAGATACTGCTAATTATTTTAAGGAACAGTCCATTTATTCCCACACTCTCTAGTGTTTTTAATAGGAAGGGATGCTGTATTTTGTCAAAAACTTTTTCAGCATCTATTGATATAATCATATGATTTCTGATAGGTCTGTTGTTGATGTCCATTGGTTTTCAAATCTCTTCTAAAAAATACATTTTTCTCTTGCCTCTAAACCCTTAAATTTATCTTCTCTCAACCTAACTATATTTTATATTATAAACTATTTAATCTGTAGTTTGACTATATTTTGACTATGCTGCCATGCTGTCTAATTAATATTTTAATCTGGCCAACAACCAAGTTCAAAGGCAATATTCATTCAATTCAGGATTTTTTGTGAGTGGGTCCTATGCAAGATACTAGGTAATGAATTAAAGTTTTTTATTATTATAATCATCATCAAGGAAATGATTTGTGCAAAGGCAGTCCTTTCAAGTACATAGCTAAAAAAATATCCAAAGAGAGCTTACAGGAGGCCTGAGTAGAGTCTAACTGTTTAAGTAAATAGTGATTCTCAACCCTATTCCTTCCTCCATTCTGTAATCAATGGAAAAGATATTATGATATTTGGAAAGAATCATTTCTCGGATCAAATATCAAAAAGGAAAAAGGAGATTGAATAAATAAGAGTATTGGAAGTCAGAGCCCCTGGTATTATTCAGCCTACAAACTTCCACTCATACTTTGGGAATAAAGGCTAAAGATAAAACTTTGTTCCTTTGCAGACATATCAATCAATAAGCATTTATTAAGTATCTACTGAATACTAGGCATCATGCTAGGGGAAATACAAATATAAGGAATGAAATAATCCCCACTTTGAAGAAGTTTCCATTCTAACAAAGTATATAATAATAAAAGTAACAATTGGTTCCAATTATTAACATTTGGTAGAGTTAACTCCATAATGAATCAAATCTGAATTAATTTTACTTCATTCACTTTTGAACATTTTGTGGCTATTCTTTCAATCTATATTTTTGTAGATATTGAGTAAATAGTATTTTTTGTCCTCCTTACTTTTCAGTCTGCATTAGTTCATATTAGTCTTTCCATACTTCTCCATAGTCAGCATAAACATCATTTGTCAAAACACAGTAATAAACCTAATAGTTCAATCTGTAGATAAAAGGAAATTGACATTTTCCAAAATAATTGTATTTATTTATAATTCTTCCACTACTCTACCTATATCCTCACCAACTCTCCAAAATTGACTGTTTCTTCTTTTGTTATCTTTGTGAATTTACAAGGTTTGAGGTGAAACCTCAGGGTTATTTTGTTCTTCATTTCTCCTATTATTAGTGACTTGGAGCATTTTTTCAAATGGTTCTTAAAGTTCATACTCTTTGGCCTTTTATCCATTGGATTGCAGCTAGATAGTACAGTGGATGCAGCACCAGACCTCTAGTCAGAAAGATCTAAATTCAAATCTGATCTCAGACACTTACTAGCTCTGCAACCCTGGACAAGTCACTTAATTTCTATTTGTCTTAGTTTTTCATATGTAAAATGGAAGTGATAAAAGCACTTACCTCACTGAATTGTAGTGAGGATTAAATAAGAAATAATTAGAAAGGGTTTAGCACTGTCCTTAGTCTTTAAATAGTAAGCACAAGTCTACAGCTATACCACTATGAACATGCCCAATCTCCTCTGCTCTCCAAAGCTAAACAGGGTCAGGCCTGATTAGTACTTAGATGGAAGATAGTAAGCACAATCTAAATCTTAATTATTATTATTATTATAATATATGTAGTTATTATATTGAATATAAATCTATTAATTGTTCATATATCTTGAATACTAAACCTTTATCAGAGAAATTTGACAAAAGAATTTTTTCCACTAAACTACTTCACTTCTTTTCCTAAGAGCATTAATTTTGTTTGATAGATTAATCCCCAAATATTTTATATATTTTGTAGTTATTTTGAAAGGGATTTCCCTTTTTATTGTTTCCTCTTGAATAGTTATTATTATATAGAAATGATTTTTTGAGTTTTGAGTTTTATAGCCTGCAACTTTGCTAAAGTTAGTCTCAATTAGTATCTTTGCTAATTCCTTCAGATTTTCCAAACATATTATCATGTCATCAGTACATAGAGATAATTTTCTTTCCTCTTGCCTATATTTATGCTTTTAATTTCTTTTTCATGTCATTGCTATTACTAGGGTTTTCAAGACTGTGTCAAATAATAGTAAGAAGAATGAGCATCCTTACTTTATTATGTATTTTATTGGGAAAGCTTCTGGTATGCTTGCTTATGATGCTTGCTTTTTATTTTAGATAGATACATTTTTATAACATTAAAAAGTCCCTCTAATCCTATACTTTGTAGGGTTTTTAGCATAAATGAATATTGTCTTCTGTCAGCTTTATTCTACATCATTGAGATAATCATGTGGATTTGGATTTTATGTTTTAATATGATTATGCTATTTTACTAATATTGAGCCATCCTTATATTCCCAGTATAAATTCAACTTGATAATAGTGAATGATTTCTTGGATGGATTGCCAAATCCAGACAGAATTGTATTTAGATTTTTTGAATCTATATTTATTAATGATGTTGATTTATAGTTTTTCTTTATATGCTTTATCCTCTCTTGGTTTAAATATGAAGATTTTATTTCACAAAAAAAATCCTAGCAGAATTTATTCTTTCTTAAAATTTTGAGAATAATGATAATAATAGCTAATATTTATATAGCATGTCAACATGTGAAAAGTACTTCACAAGTGTTTTCTTTATTTTCACAACAATCCTAGGAAAAAAGATACTATTATTATTATTATTATTATTATTATTATTATTATTAACATTTTGCAGATGAGGAAATTGAAGCAAATAAGGTTTAAGTGACTTTCTCAGGGTGACACAATAAGTATTTAAGGTCAGATTCGAACTCAGAAAGATGCATTTTCCTAATTCCAGGCAGGGCACTCTATCCACCTCCCACTTAATTGCCCTCTCTTAACCATTTATAGCTATCCAAAAGTGAAATGGGTTGCTTCTGGCAGTGGTAGGAATCCCCTCACTGGAGGTCTTTAAGTAGAAGTTATACACTTGTCAGGTAGATCATAGCAAAGATTCGTTTTGGTATAGGTGGGATTAAATGACCGCTAAAGTCCCTTCAAATTCTAAAATTCAATGATTCTTTAATTTATCCCCAGAAAAGAGCAAACTACACACACTATATACATTAGGCAAATGTCTGACTATTTATCTACCATTTCCAGAACCCTCCATGATGGAGTAAATAATGACCTTCTTATAAGCTAATTTTAAAGGAAAAATCCTCCACCCACAACTCATAGCCTGGTATTTCCTGGAGCTTTGTAGTTTGTCTAATAGAATGAAACACAGAACTAAAAGGCTTGGAAATCTTAAACAAGGCTACCTAGTTTAAGAAGAAACCTGGTTTCATCCAATTCTCAGTACCATGCCCTAGATTAGAAGAAGGTTGTGGGCAGCTAGGTGGCATAGTGGATAGAACACTGCATAGAACTTCCTGAATTTAAACCTGACCTCAAACACTTACTAAGTCACACTTATATGTCTGATTTTGGGCAAATCACTTAACCCTGCTTGCTTCAGTTTTCTCATCTGTCAAAAGAGCTGGAGAAGGAAGTTACAAATGCCTCCATTATCTCTGCCTAAAAAACCTTTAAATGGGGCCAAAAATCACAAGTGAAAAATGCCTGTAATCATTCTGAAGCCTCCTAACCTGAGGCCTGAGCAATGCTTCCCAATTGTTTTCAGGCTGTGGGACACCTATGAAACCGCCACATTAGGAATGTCCCCTGTACCTCCCAGACGTATATCCTGTCTTTGCCCAAAATTATCTAAGATACCAGAAGCTGTCTCCTTACAATGCCCCAAAACATTGTATCCATGCATAGGATGCAATTACCCTCTCCTACCTCTAAAGAGAAGAGAGTGACCCCAAGACCCAGGGAACTCTAAGGTTTCTGTGTTAAAATACAAATGTGGGGTCTTAAGTATTTAAATGTTATAAAGGAAAACAATGGTAACTTCCAACAGCCAGGTGGAAGTACATTGAACATGTAAATGTGTATTGTGTATTCCTGAATAAGAAAATTATACATGGATAAAGTGAATCATATGAAGAGAAAGGTGTCCAGGTGAAATAGAGAATTAAAGGATGCTTTTAGAGAAAAATAACCAAGGAAGTTTGTATACAGTAGGCATCAGATTGCAATAACTAGGAAAACAGGGCTTGGAGAAAGAGTCTGCAAGTAGAGCCAAATGACTAGAAAGAGGAGACTGAGAAAAGCAGTGAAGGTAGTGAATCATGATATAGTGAGTTAAGAGGGCTGGCATTTGAAACCCTATTCTGTTTCCTATTACAATAAGGGATCTTGTAAGACACACCTTGATGAGGGTAAGAGAGGAGAATGTCAAAGCTGGTTTGAAGCTTAACCCAAAAAACTGAGATCTTGGCAACTGATCCCATTCTTTTCTGTCAAACAGGGAGGAAGAAATGGAAGCAATATCTAATTTTATACTCTTGGGCTCAAAAACCATGACTGCAATTATGAAATTAAAAGTCACTTGCTTCTTGGAAGGAAAGCCATAACCAATATGGACAGCATAATAAAAAACAAATATCTTGCTGACAAAGTCCAGATAGTCAAAGCTATGGTGTTTCCAGTTACAGTGTATGGGTATGAATATTGGATGATAAGGAAAACAGGTCCACAGAATTGGTACTTTGAATTGTGGTGCTGGAGAAGACTTTTGAGAGTTCCTTGAATAGGAAGGAGATTTAATCAGTCAATATTTAAATTAATTCAGGCCTTCACTGGAAGATCAAATGCTGAAGCTGGAGCTTACACACTATAGCCATTTTCAGAGAAGATTGGACTCAGTGGAAAAGACCCAGATGTTCTGAAAGACTGAAGGCAAAAGAAAAAGGGGATGAAGGGGATGGCAGAGGCTTAGATGGATAGTGTCATGGAAAATGAACATGAATTAGGACAGAGAGAGAGAGAGAGAGAGAGAGAGAGAGAGGCAGGAAAGCAAGACAGAGAGAAGGATAGAAGGATCTGGCCTCATGGGACCATGAAGAATTGGGCATGACTGAATGACTGAAGAACAACACCAACAATACAAGTAACCATATATATATATATATATATATGTGTGTGTGTGTGTGTGTGTGTGTGTGTGTGTGTGTGTGTGTGTATATATATATGGATTTTAATATCTTCATGGATAAAATAAAGAGATTGGAGGAAATGATTTCTAAGGTTTCCTCCAGCTTTAACTGGTAGAATAGATGGCTTCAGGTGCCACACAAAAGGAACTTATTCCTCCAGAGATTCAAAAGAGACCCAAGGCAATGATTTGACCTGGGACCAAAGATGGGGCCATAGGATGAATTAATCAGAACTGTGACAAAAGGTTAAGACCTAAGTAATCCTCAGAAATTAATATGAAACTCAACATGTTTCAACTCACATCCTACCTTCTTTATGAAGTCTTCACTGAATGTATCAGCCCACACTGATCTCAGAGCCATAAAATCTCATAGTGGAAAAGAACCTCAGAGCCCATCTGGTCTTTCTCCTCAATCTTTGCCTCCTGGCTTCCCTGGCTTCCTTTAAAAGTAAGCTTAAAGTCCTACCTTGTGCAGAAATCCTTTCCCAGCCTTCCTTAATCTTAGTGCCTTCCCTCTGAACTTTGTTTCCAGTTCATCCAGTCTATCGTCTTTCATGTACATTAGGTGATGAGTTCCTACAAACAGGGATGAGTTTTTTGTATTTTTTTAAAATTATTTATTTAATGTAAAGTCACACAGCTAGGCAATTATTAAGTGTCTGAGGCTGGATTTGAATTCAGGTCCTCCTGACTCCTGGTTGGATGCTCTATCCCCTGAGCCACCTAGTTGCCCCTGTTTTTTTGTATTTCTTTAAATTCCTAGCATATATAGGTACTTAATAGATTTATACTGATTTGACTATTAAATTCAGCCTCTCAAAAATGGTTTTAGATTCTGACTTAGTCTTAATCAATCAATTAATAAATATTCATTAAATTCCCACCATGTTTCAGGAATTATGCTAAGTGCTGGGAAAAGCAAAAAAAAAAAAAAAGGCAAAGAGCAGTTTTCACCCTCAAGGAGCTTACTAAATAACAGGGGAGACAAAAATGTAAATAAATATATACAAAGCAACCTACATACAATACAGAATAAATTGGAAATAATTAAAAGAGGAAAACTGACCAGAGGCAGACTGGAAAGGTAGGAGGAGACTATGAAGCACTTTGCATGCATGAAAACAGAGTATTTTGTATTTACTCCTGGAGCAATAGGGAGCCACAGGAGTTTATTGTGTAGAGGGCTGACATGCTTGGACCTGCACTTTATGAAAATCACTTTAGAAGCTGAATTAGAGTTGTGAGACTTGGGGTATCAGCCAATATATTGACTATTTTGTGATGTCTGCAAAGTTGCTTTTCTCCTGATGTCCGATTGAGTTTAGGGCTAGATAGTAAGAGAGGAGAAACAGTAACTTGAATTAATGGAGACAAACCACATTATCACAAAGCTAAAGTCACAGAAATCCAAGTCTTTCTTGATAGAAAGAACTGGTTGGTTCACTTAACCACTACAGTTCCACATCCCAGGGAATAAGACCCTTCCTTTGTACCTGAGAATAAATATGAATTATTAATAGACAAATTCTGGTAATATTATATAATGCTATTCATACATTTTATGTATTTTTGAGTTTCTAAACATTTTCTGTGTTGTCTGGTGGCCTTTGTATATCATCTGCTGTGTGAAAAATATCTGGGTGTGTTTGGCTTCCTTAAGAATATGAAGGGAGATTGTTAGTTTACCTTACAAAGACTGGGGTCTGCCTGTATTGGTGACTACGAGCATGTATGTGAGTGTAAGACAAAAGACTTAGCCTCAACCTGATCAAAATCTGATATTAGATCAGGTCTGCCCCACCAAGCTCTGAGTTAACCTAGGGTCTGTCCTCCTTTTCGTATGCTCAAGAAGTATGTCCTTCTCCTTTGCATATTTTCCCTCCCTGCAGGGTGGGGGAAACATATGGAGGCGAATGTATCAATTAGATTGTGACCCCAACCAGTGATGGGCACAAAGGGGGAGGAACAAGTCTTTCAAAGTGCATATAAGACCTAGCATTTCTGGTTAAGTGTTATATTAAAAGTGTTATAAAGGAAAACCCCTTGAGAGAGGTGGTCCTTTCACTAAGATATCTTAATAAAAACCATTTTAATTACTCTGGACTAAGCGTTTATGAGTCATTTATAACATACTGCTTCCGCAAAACTCTCCCAAAATTCCTATTAATTTCTTAGGCTGACCCTTGATATACAGAAACCACAATGGTAAAGTCACAATGTGGAAGGCATAACTGTACTGTGAGCCTGCATGAGGAGCAGCGAGAAGTTGATGAGAGAAGCAAAGAGTTCACTTTCTATCTTTTTTTGAGTATCTTCAAGTCTTTTCAGTCCCATCAGACTCTAGAGTCAGGTATTTCTGGCTTCCAACTTCAAGAGAAAAGATAAGTGATGTAATTCCATGTAGCTGAAGCAAGAGTAAGATTCCTGAAAAAAAACTGACATGAGAGGAACTAGTAGTCTCCATTATGTCCTTATCCCCAGCTTGCTACACTAGAGACTTCGAAGAACTTCCCCTTGGATGATATCTGGGACTCTCTCTTGGTTGAGCTGAGTTATCTTGCTCCCAGTGGGAGAGTTCCTTTATTTTGTGCTGTCTGGTATATATTCTCCTATGTATACTTTCTCTGATTTCTGTTTTGCCATGGATGTGGATAAATAAGCTTCTTTGCTGCTTGCTATATGCGAGTTTATTGTGGGATGTGTATTTGATGGGAGGAAAGGAGTAAACTTTTTATAGAGATCCTGAAGTCTTCCTTTCCCCCAATCAGCAATCAGAAGTTTAATTTGAACTTGAAAATTGCATCCTCTGGACTAATAATTTTAAGGGAACACATAAATATAATTCTGGTATGGAAGCCCCTCTCTCTAAAAACAGGAAAATGTCCAAACTTCTGTCCCTAACCTCCTGTTCCTTCTCCTGGCAGAAAACAGAATCTCTCTCCTGCTGGAGAAGGGTCAGGGGAGAAGATACTATAATTGTTTATTCTGCCTCCCTTCAAGTCATATACTGACACTCCCATGGGGGGGGTGGGGAGCAGCAGCAGCCTTTGCTACACATGAAAGTAAACTAAAGGGGGTGCCTCTGGGATTATGAAGGACAAAGCAATCTAGAGCATCAGGAGGAAAAAGCAAAAAGAAATGAGAGAGTAAACTTTATTAGCCTGGGCCCTTCCTTAACATGGAAATTCTAAGAACTGACCAATCAGAAGAAGGCACTTCAAAGGAAGATTGATCTTCCAGTGGAAGAAGGCTGCAAGGGTAGAGGCACCTTCCAGGAGGAGCAAGCTGCTAGAGAGTGATTGTCCTAAGAAAGAAGTCCTGAGAGTAAGCAGGGGAGTCCAAATATCAGTGAAGCAGTAAACATAGCAGCCCAGGCACTTCCTCAAAATGGAAATTCCAGGATGAACTGATCAATCAGAGGAAGAGACTACAGGAGCAGAGTATCATAAGGATTTTCCAGAGTAATAAGCATGAAATGATTAGCTGTAGCCATAGAAAATATATGTGTGTGTTTATATGATACAAGTAGCCAGTGGGTAAAGCCTAGTGGCTAGACTCCAACAGAATTGCAGTAAAAAAATGTGCTGTCAAATGCTGCGTCAAACACTTACTAGCCATATGATCCTTGGCAAGTCACGTCATTGTTCTCAGTCTCAGTTAATTCACCTATAAAATTAAGATATTAAAAGTACCAAGGACCAAATGAAAGAATATATGTATATAAAGTGCATTGCAGACTTCAAAGCAATATTGGCATTCAGTCATATTTGGCTCTTCATGGACCCTAGTGTTCATGGGGTTTTCTTGGCAAAGATGCCAAAAGGATTCATCATGTCCTCCAGTAGATTATAAAGTAATATATAAGTAAGCTTTATATATACCCACATACATGCAATTATTTATATATAATAGTATTGCTCTGTTCTATGCTATTGCTACCCAAGGTAAACTCTACCTTCTTATTATACATAAGCAGCAACTAGTTAGCTGAATTTCTTTCATAGTACCTGCACAATGACAAAAGCCTTTAGGTCCCATTAGAGGGTAATGGCATCTTAGTGAGCACTCCAGCTTAGCAAAGGGCCTTTCTATAAGGGCTTTTCCAGGCCTTCTGTGAGGTTAGAATTTCTCCCCTGTTGTCCCCTCCTCATCTTCCTTGCCAGTCAGCTCACAACAGAGTTTAAACAATGACAGCTTCAATAGCCAGAGGGAGTTCAAAGTGTCAAACTTGCCTTCAGATTGGCATTCAGCTGAGGCTGCCACCAGCTTAACAAATGGGATCCCAGTCCACCTCAGAATGACTAAGCAGGATGGGGGAAGAGTCAGCAGGATTAGGAAGTCGGGAGGTTATTGGGAACTGAGCTTGATCCTCACAGTAGGGAAGAGAAAGACCATTTTTAACTAGGCAGGTGGACTATTGTGTAAATAAAGTCTGCCACAAATCAACTGGGAGGTTCTGAGTGGAAGCAAAACTGCTAATACTAGAAGCGGGGACCACCAATCACACACAAACACACACACACACACACACACACAGACACGATTCCTCCCTCAACACACTGATTTCCCAAATCTCTGCCTCTTAAATCCAGTTGTTCTTTAATCTTGATTTGTCCAGAGCTGGCCCCTGCATGTGATTCTGTCCTTTAAAAACAGAAGCTTCTATATTGAGATGCTTTCAATTTAGCATTAAGAAGGGATGAAGAAAGCAGGGGGTTTATAATCCAGGAGAGGACATTGGAGGTTCATGAGGAAACAGTTGGTGGTGCCCTTGGTTTTATTTTTGGATACTTTAAGACAGTCTTCTAATGAAGAAAGGAACTTTTGAATCTTCACATATTAAAATGGGACTTGTTCAGTAGATAATATTCCTAATGATATCAAAATTTATCCAGCTCACATAACACATTCTAGTCACGGGTCATTCAAAATATGGACTTGTTCAGAGTATTTTGGGTGCAATGGAACAATGGGAATATTCCACTCAGAAAGAAGTGATGCAATTGAAATTTGTAATCAGAGGACTCTAGCTTTCAAAGCCAGACTCAGCCACTTAATAAGATACATGGCAATAGGCAAAATGGTTCCTCCCCACCCCCACCCCCTGCTTGATTTTCTTCATATAGAAAATGAGAGAACTGGACTAGATGACTACTAAAAGTATTTTCCAGCTTCAAACCTATAATGCCATAAATGAACAATAGAGGGGTATGTCTCTTGCCAAAGGCTAGACTTCCCAGAACTCACTGGGGCAAGGAATCCTAAAGGACCATGGGGGAGGGTGGAAAAAAGGAGAGGCAGTGACAGGGATTGATTGTCTAGGCTCTTCCTCCACAAACCCTCACTGTGAGTCTCACTGAAAGACCAAAGGGAAGGCCCCTCTCTCAGAAAGGAGGGCTATTAAAATCACAGGTGGTCTCAGTAAACTACACACACTCAGGGGCTGAATTTTCAGTCCCTGTCTCCTGACTTTGGGAGCAATTAAATTGTACTTGCAGCTAATTGCACCTACAATTACCTACTTCCGGGTGCAATTAGCCACTTGCACCTAATTCTGAGTGTGCAAGTGTTTAATTGCATATGTGAGGAGGTACAGTTCTGGTGGCCCCAGTTTTTGCACCTGCAACTAATTGTGAGCTATGTAAGAAGAGGCTTCCTACAACACAGGTTGGAAGTGCTTCTGGGGCCCATGGTCTCATTCTGGAAGTCAGGACCTTAAACCAAAGAAATTCTCTCTGTATCTGTCTCTTTCTCCCTCTCTCTCTCTCTCTCTCTCTCTCTCTCTCTCTCTCTCTCTCTCTCTCTCTCTCTCTCTCTCACACACACACACACACACACACGGAAAGCTACACCCCACTCATGTTCACTCCTTTTCCCTTTCTTACCCCACCTCTCTCTACCCTATGCTCCCCTCAGTGACCTCTTAGCATCCAGAGGTATGGCAAAGACTGGAGCATAGAACCCATGAATAAAGACAAAAGGAATTGGATGTCTTTAGCTTAAGACCAGAAGGCCAACAAAGGATTCTTCTGACTGGTTCTATGGTTCTGAGTTTAGATGCAATTATTCAAACAAAAACTCCCGGAGAATTGTTTGTGGGTTGGAATGGGGTGACTAGGCAACAATTGTTATTGTCCTCTAGAGAACTCTCCCCTCCTCTCCATTTCAGATAGTACAGCCCTTGTCTGATTCTAATGCAGATCTGACATTTTTAAATACGTAACCTAAACCCATTGATCATGAAGGCCTGACCAGTCTGCTCTTGCTTACTCAGGGTCACACAGATGGTAAATACTGGAGCCAGGATGCAAACACAGATCTCCTCTGAGTCAAAGCCTATGCTTACAGTAAGGCAGCCCTTCCTGCCTGGATACTTCAAGCACTGAAAGACCTTCTCAACTTGAGAGGTCTATTCTTATTACCCTTTGCTCTGAAAACAAAAACCAGCTCAGGACTATTGTGACTAGGTTCATAAATTTAGGTTCCAAAATAACTTTAGAGGTCATGTAGTCTTAATACCTTCAGTCTCTGAGAGGTTGAATGACTTGGCCTAAATCTCATAGGCAGGGCCAATAGTTCTGGGTATTATGTTAAAAGGTCTAAAATTTAAAAAAACTTATATAGAGCTTATTTTGTTACAGACATAGTGCTAAGCACTTTACAATTATTTTCTCATTTGATTTTCACAACAACCTATGAGTTAGGTACTAATACTATCCTCATTTTACATTTGAGAAAACAGAAGCAGACAGATTAAGTGACTTGTCCAGGGTCACAAAACTAGTGTCTAAAGCAGGTCTTCCTGGTTCCAGACCCAAGACTCTATCCATTGTGCTACCTAATTTCCAGAGGTGGGGTGGAGAGAGACAATGACTTGAGAAATTTGGCAGTTATTACAGGTAGGAAGGAGACCTGGTGCTGGAACTCTATCCCATTGTCACCCACCCCAATCACAATACAATAAGTTGTTCCAATTCTTCTGCCTTTCCAGGCATCCTGTTCCCCTATCCTATTCTTTCAAGGGAAACAACATAAAATAAATATATACAAAATAAATATAAAGTCTTGGGGAGGTAGGTGGATAGGATTGTAGCACGAGAGCTCTGGATGGAGAAATATTGTAACCCTTTGTATATGAAACTAATCTTGTGATTTTCCTGTACTGTTAAATTAGTTTTTAGAGATCCCCTCCAGGTATCCCTAAGTCAGGGTTTGGTGGGTGCCTGAATATCTACCCTTGGTTACCCTTAGGGCCGGAGCATGAGTGGTACTAATGAACTCTGCTCATACTCAGTTTTGGCCTCTCCTTGGGGACCCACCCCTATGACATCTGTATTGGAGAATACCTGAAATCAGGTGCTAGCCCACTCTTCAATCACCATCCTTTGTTCGTCCCACCACAGAAATGCATTTGAGCAAGGTTCCACCTAGGTTTGACCTGTTTTTTCTACTTGACTCTGCTTCAGTTTCTTCTCCTCCTTTTGCCCAACTCCATGCTATTGGATCTGATCTCAACTTCATGCAGCTGGATCCATGTTAGTCTAAGTTTAATTTCCTTCCCTTTTTCCTTTATAACTTGACTCTTACCTTTTCTAGTCTTTCTCAACCATCTCTTTTAACTTCACTTTATTACCTTCTTAGAAACTACCATATTCTTAGAAATTACTGTCTCCTTTAAGAAACTCATTATCTAGCTGCTTCTCCAAAGGACCTAACTTATGGACTTTTATATTAATTAGTTTGTGAACTTTTTGTAGTAACTTGTAAATGGTTTGTGGTCTAAATGGTCACTCTAAACCTTTCTTACCTCTCTGAGTCAGAGATTGGTGAGTGCTTTACAAGATGAACCCACATAGATCCTTAGGCCTCCTTTCCCCAAGTCCCTTTTCTCTCTTCTTCAGAAGAAGATGGTGGGGGGTGGGGAGGAGTAAAAGATTTGAAGAGTCTGACATGAGGTGAGAGGTACATTCCAAGAGTGGGAGACAGTCAATGCAAAAGTACAGAAACAGGAGACAGGAGCAGCATGTCACAGGAAGGCCAATTTTGATATTTTTACTGATAACTATCATCTCCAGATTATCTAACAATAAAATCTTTTGTCTGGTATTCAAGGCCCTTCATAACCTGCCTGCTCCCCAAGAAAACATACCTTTTTTACCTCCTTAACTATATATTCTACTACTCTGAAATTTGGAGATAATGTCAGTCTACATCTGGTGCCTCTACTTTGCTATCCTCTTACTCTCACTTAAACCCCTTACAATCTGACTTCTGACCTCATCATTCCACTAAAATTGCTCTCTACAGTCACCAAAGGTATCTTAATTGCCTAATCCAATGGCCTCTTCTCAGTTCTCATTCTCCTCAACCTCTCCGTAGCCTGTAACACTATTGAACAGCCTCTCTTCCTTGACATCACTCTCTCTGGTTCCGCTCCTACCTCTCTGACTGCTCTTTTTCAGTCTCCTTGACCAGATCCTATAGTTGAACTTTAAGGTTCTGTTTTCAGCACTTTTCTCCTCTCCCTCTATATCAGTTCAATTGGTCTTGCCACTAGGGCAACTAAATGATATACCCTGATGGAGCACTTATCCTGAAATCAGGTGCTCTCAGACACCAGCTGTGTGACCTTGGGCAAGACATTTATCCCTGATTGCCTCATATCTGGCCACTGAATCCAGATGGGTCTAGAGAAGAAAGTAAGGCTGGTGACTTAGCACAACCCCTCTCACTCAAATCCAGTTCACTTGCTTGTCATGACATCATCTATCTGGTGTTATGATCTTCTTTAAGAAGGAAAGACAAGGGAGAGCTAGGTGGCACTGTGAATAGAGCACCACCCCTGGAGTCAGGAGAACCTGAGTTCAAATCTGGCCTCAGACACTTAATAATTACCTAGCTGTGTGACCTTGGGCAAGTCACTTAACCCCATTGCCTTAAATAAATAAAATTTTTAAAAAAGGAAAGACAAATATCATTTGTGATCTCATCAGCTCCTGTAGATTTAATTACCAAGACTCTTCTTTTTTTCTTGCAAGGCAATGGGGTTAAGTGGCTTGCCCAAGGCCACAAGGCTAGGTATTTATTAAGTGTCTGAGGCCAGATTTGAACTCAGGTATTCCTGACTCCAAGGCCAATGCTCTATCCACTGCACCACCTAGCTGCCCCTACCAAGACTCTTAAATCTACTTTTTCTGTCCTACCTTTCTCTGCTGATCATCCTGTCTCACATCTACAATTGCCTTTCTGATATCTCAAACTGGATGTCCAGTAAACATCTTGAACTCAACATGTCTAAAATGGAATTCATCTTTTTTTTCCCCTTGAACCCTGCTTCTCATCTACTGTAAAGGACAACAATAATCTCTCAGTCCCTCAGGGTCACTCTGGACTCTTCACAATCTCTCACTCCACCACACGTTTATGGTCAATCAATTGCAAAGGCCTACCAGTTTCACCTTTGCCATATCTCTTAAATACACCCCCTTCTCTCCTCTGATACTACCACAACTCTAGTGCAAACCCTTATCAAATCATACCTATACTATGATATTAGTCTGCTGATGAGTCTGCCTGCCTTCACTGCAATCCAGCCTCCATTCAGTCATCAAAGTGATTTTCCTAAAGCATAAGTCCAATCACATTACTCTCACATTCAATACACTCCCTATCATCTTCAGAATCAAATACAAAATCTTCTATTTGACATTCAACACCCTCCACAATCTAGACTCCTCCTTCCTTTCAGGTCTTCTCATGCCTTATTCCAAAATAAGTACTCTTTAATCCAGTGAGGAAGGCCTCTTGGTTGTTCCATGAACAAATCTCTTCATCTCTCAGCTCTGGACATTTTTTCTGGCTTATCCCCCATCTTCAGGAAGCCTTTCCCCTTCTCCCTCACTTCTAGAGCCTCACCCCCTGTTAATGATCTCCTATTTATCCTGCAAATAACTTGCTTTGTAATTATTTGTTTGCATGTTGTCTTCACCATTAAATTGTATCCTCCTCGAGGACAAGGAATGATTTTTTGCCTTTTTTTGGTATTCCTAATGCTTAGCACAGTGCCTGGAACATTGTAGATATTTACCAAATGTTTATTGAATATCATAGAATTCTGGAAGAGAAACAATGCATAATATGTCTGAAAAGGTACATTTGGGGCCAGGTGGTGAAGGGCTTTAAAAATAAAACAGAGGAACTTATATTTGATCTTATAGGAATATAAAGAGGACCAGTGACATCAGGGTGATGTCTTGACTTGATTGGATTTTAGTGAGGCAGAATGTGTAGAGAATAACTTGATCAGATAGGAAAAACCACAGTGTCAACTATGTAGATGGTAACTCCGTGAATAGACCTCTGAGTCTGAAGTCGAAGACCTGAGTTCAAAACCCACCTCAGATACTTACTATTCAACCTTGGCTAAGTCACTTAATTTGTTTCCCTCAGTTTCCTTAATTGTAAAATGAGCATAACCGCCCCCCCCCCCAACTTCACAGAGTTTTTTCAAGGATCAAATGAAATACTACTTGTAAAAACACACAGTAGGAGCAATATATAATTGTATTTATAACTATATTACTCCTTTCTCTTCCTTTCACTATGTGGAAGGAGACCAACTAGAGGGCCTTGTAACAGTCTAGGCAAGAGGTCATGATAGATAGTAACTGTGTAAATAGAGAAAAGGGTACTATTGCTACAATCTCCTAACCAGTCTCCTTGCCTCTAGTCTTTTCCCCTCTCCCACCCACCCTCCACATAATGCCAATTGGTATTCCTAAAGTATATGTATTCTATAGATCTCAAGACCATGTCAGTCCTCTGCTCAAGAAGCATCAAATGCCCTCATTGCCTCCAAGATAAAATACAAATTCTTTTATTTAATATTTAAAGACTTTTATCATCTAAGGCTATAGTTTCAAGTTTGTTATACATGACTCTCCCTCACATATCTTACAGTCCAGACACTGTGGTTTCCTTGTCCTTTTATATCCATAACGTATCATCTCTCACTTGCCTGCTTTTGTCCAGACTACCCTTCATACCTGGAATACTTTCACCTCTGACTCTTGGATTTACCAACTTCCTTCAAGAACTAAGTCAAATGCCACTTCGCTGATGCCCTAGCTGTTAGGGCCTCCATCATACTGATATTGTTATTAATTTTTATGTTTTATACATATATATATATATATATGTTTATCTTTGTAGAAGATATATTTCCACCCACCCTAAGCCTCCTGCCATTGCTAGCACCCCTACCCCAACCCCAAAAACCCACCCCCTATTTCCTCACTCTCCACCATTCACAGTAGAATATAAATTCTTTGTACAGAGACACTCATGTTTGTCTTTATGTTCCCAGTGCCTAGCCCAGAGTAGGTCCTTACCTGTTCCATAAAACCTGAGGGTTTTCCTCTCCCATATTGATCTTTCTTGTTTTGAGTAGGCAAACTAAGCCATCTTTTGCCTCATTTCTTACCTAACCTAGCCCTAAATTACTGAATCACTGAATTATCACTGACTGTTGCTCATCCAAACCAAGACCTGGGAAAGACATTAGCTTAAAAAGGTCAAGGTCTCCCCACTGCATCCCAGGTTATCTCATCATCCTGACATATGCCCTACCACTGGACTGGGAAGACTGGAGGAGAGAATGAGATGCCTACACATTCTCCCTCACTAAAATCCAATCCAGGTCCTCTTTAAGAACAAAGGACAATGAACAACAATCTGTTAGGTTCTTATTAATAAATACTTGTTGAAAAGAATAGAGAAAAAAAGTGAATTGACTTCATCTTCACATACTATCAATAAAGAGATTCTTCTAAAAGTTTCTAACAAACACCCTGGTTTTCTATTTGCAGGTAGGAAGATCAGAGTCCTCAGGGTATTATCTGTCTGGCAAGATTTAGTAGTGTTGCTAAATACTAAATGTCTGATTTCTCAATGTGAAGATCATCTTAGGAAACCTTGATTATGACCACAGAGTTGCTTTTTCCTCAACCAGAATGAGATTTGACCTTAACACCTGCTCGATCATGCTTCCTTAAAATACTTTCTTTCTTCTCTGAAAACCAAAAATATGTACTAGCTATACCACTCATTTGGCATTTTGGCATTAATTATTAGATTTATTTACATGTATGTCACCAAGTCTAGGTCTGAAATATTTTTGTTTCTCTCATGGGTAGCATTGGACCCTATCCACAGTAAGTACTCTCATCTCCTATAGTATTAAAGTTGGAAAGGACCTTGTTGTTTTTAGTTGTTTTCAATTGTGTGACACCATTTGGGGTTTTCTTTTCATACATACTGAAATAATTTTCCATGTCCTTCTCTAGTTCATTTTACAGATGAGTAATTGAGGCAAAAAGGGTTAAATGACTTGCCCAGGGTCACACAGCTTTTAAGTGTGTGACTGAATTTGACTTCAGGTCCTCCTGACTTCAGGGCTGACATTCTATCCATGATATCAAGAAGGCCATGGACAAGCCTTTAGAGGTCATCTAATCCAACTTTCTCATTTTATAAAAAAAAAAAATTGAAAACCAGAGAATGGATTGACTTGTCAGGAGGTCATACAACTGGACAGAACTGAGATTTGAATTCTGGTCTTTTGACTCTAAATCAAACCTTCTTGTCACTCTACATTCTTGCTGCTCTCTTTCATTAATAAGTCCAGTATAACTGCTGATAGCTCACCATGATCTTGCCATCAACTAGATTTCCTTCTTTTTAATTTCATAGACCATTTCATCCTGATACCTGCATGGGTATGGATCTCCTAATCACTTAGAATTGCTCCAACTGTGACATCCCAAACTATAAAATCCTCCTACCTGACCACAACCTCCCATCTCTCCATCTATTCCCCAACCTATTAAATCAGTTCTTCCCTCTCAATGTGACCTTTGGTCCCTCCCTATTCTGCCTGTGCACTGGTCCTCTTCTAACTTTATTAACCTCCCTGTTTAACCTAAGCCCCATGTTCAATCCTTTAAACAATGCTGTACTACTAGAAGCCCTTGACCCCCTGACCTTCTGCTGTACCTTCCCTGTAATCCCTAGCCCTGGGAAACCCCAGTCTTCTACTTTCTCTGCTCCTAATCCCAGCCTGGTTAGCATTTCTGAAGATATTCCCAGAATTATGTGAATGATGTCCACTTCAAATTCATGCTCCTTACCATATAGCAATATTTTTCTTCTTTTTATTGATTTTCCATCATAGGTCTTAGATAGGTAGGGAGGTAAGTAGGTAGCTAACTAGCTAGCTAGCAAGAGAGAGAGAGAGAGAGAGAGAGAGAGAGAGAGAGAGAGAGAGAGAAAACAAGCTAGATGGATAGATGGATCAATGGAGGGATGGATGGATGAACAGATGGACAGAGGAAATGGATAGATGGAGATAGAAAGAGATAAATAGATAGGTAGATAGATAAATAGATAGATAATGGTATTTAAGTAAAATTTTGATTGCTCAGTTGCTTTTCAGTAATGTCTGCCTCTTCATGAACCCATTTGGGGTTTTCTTGGCAGGGATGTTAGAGTGATTTGCCATCTCCTTCTCCAGTTCATTTTACAGATGAGGAAATTGAGGCAAAAGAGGTTATGTGCCCTATCCAGGGTCAAACTGCTAATGTTGAACTCATGAAAATGAATTTTCCTAACTTCAGATCTGGAATTCTATACTCTATGCCATCTAGTTACCCCAAACATAATTAGAATAATGCTGGTAAGTGCCCAAAATAAATAATATAGGATTAGTTCTATTTCCAGCTTAGGAACCTGGGGGGGTACAACACAGATCAAACCTCTGTCAGGATCTCCAAGGAGGTCTCAGGAAAAAACAACCTTGTTGAGGGAAGCAAGCCCAAACCTATGAGAGATCCTGATACCAATTTCGTGCCCCACCCAGTTTCCTAAGCTGGAAATGGGTTTAATACTATATATTTGATTTGGGGCACTAAACAATATTATTCTAAGAAATTGTCCAATGGTTTCACCAGACTTGCAAAGGAGCCCATGACATGAAAATGTTTATTTAAAAACACTTGCTCTATGACATTCCTTTCCCAGTACCCTCAGTCTCTAGGTACCTACCTCCTCAGCAACCTGAGATGTGGGGAATTCCAAACACTGAATTGGGGTCAGAAGACCTAAACTTGAGTTTTATCTCTGAACCTTACTATTTGTGTAGCCACAGGAGAGGTCCTTATCCTATCTGGGCCTCAGTTTGTTTATCTACAAAACAGAAGTAATAACATTTGCACTATCTTCCCCACAGGGTTAACATAAGGAAAGTGTTTTGTAAAGAGAAACTACTATATAGATATGAGTTATCATTAACTAACCTCCTTTGGATTTTCCAATGCCTATTTCTTCACCTAGGGTCTCTGACTTCCACCTGTCTCAGAAGGGGAGATGATCCTTTCTCTTCTGGTGCTTCTCCTGCTACCATCACTAATCTCTTCTTCCTTTCTCCAGGAATTTTCCCAGAAGCCATTCCTTTGTCTGTTGCAGCTACAATCTTTCCACTTCCACACAATTCTTCTGGATCTTCTACCTATATGCCCAGGTCTCTTCAATATTAAAGAAACAACAAAGAAAAAAAAAAGCTTAGACTTAATCCTATTAACCATGTGAACTTTCAGCCCTGGCCGCTGGACTATGAAAGGGTCTTAGTTCTACCAATAGCTAGTTGTGTGAGTTCCGGAAAGTCACCTTCCCTCTCTGGGACACATTTTTCTCACCAGTCAAATGAGAGCGAATTAAGTGACTTTTAATTCTCTTTCCAGCTCTGACATTATGGTCCCAGTCAGTATCTCACATGTTAGAAGGAAGGAAGGAGATAAGTATTTATGAGTCACCTATGAGGTGCTAAGTATCCTATAAATGCTATCTCATTTATAAATACTAACTCATACAGTGGAATAAATGCATCAATTAATGGATTGATATAATAGAAAAGCAGTTACTGCTGCACCAGCAATTAATCAAATACCAAATCTGGCCAAATGAATTATTTTGTTAAAATAAAAAAAGATCCACCTTTTTCAGCAAATGATACTTTAAAGAAACTAATATAGTACTTACCATGTGATTGGTACTGAGCTAAGTACTTTACAAATACTTTCTCATTTGATCCTCACAACAATTCTGGGAGATTGGTACAATTATTATCTCCATTTTACAGATGAAGGACCAAAGGCAGCTAGAAGTTAAATGACTTGCCTAGGGTCACAGAGCTAATGTCTGAGCTCCAATTTGAACTCAGATCTTCCTGACCCTCACACATAATTACAACTTACCTCTTTTCCCTCCCTTGTGGCCTCAGAGCTTCAGACTTCTCCTTAGACAGCAAGAGAAGCAAAGAAGCAACTTTTGTCATCCCTTGAAAGCCCTTAGTCTCCTAGTGTCTGAAGCAATTGCCTCACTATGTGTTTTGATAAGCAAATGAGAAAATATATTTGAATCTTGTGGTTTTTTACCTCTGCATCTCTCACATCTAATCTTTCCTTTCTACTCACACAGCCACCAGCTTAGTGATCTTGAACAAGCTTAAGCATGTCTTCCTTCATTCACCTCTCATTTGCAATGGCCTCCTAATTAATTGGTCTCCTTGCTTCCAGTCTCCTCTCCTTCCATATGTCCAAACTGAGATCCAGAGAGTATGGCTCTTCCCTTCCCCTCCCTCTTCCCTCCCCCCACCCTCCCTTCCTATGCTTACTTGACTGAAGCAAATTCCTTTTATGAAGAATTTTAGAACCTTGCTTCCAGGACAATCAAGATGAATTATAAAGAAGTTTGGGTAGTTAGGTGGCACCATAGAGCACAGTGTTGGACCTGAAGTCAAGAAGACCCAAGTTCAAATTCAGCTAACTGTGTGACCCTACTATCATACCAAATCACTAAACCTCTGTCTGCCTTTGTTTCCTCAACTACAAAATGGCGAACAATAAACCCAATCTCCCAGGACAGTTGTGAGGATTAAGTGAGGTAATATTTGTTAAAAGACTAGGCATTTAATAAATGTTTATGACCTTTGCTTGAAGAAACTGTAGAGAATGCATAAATATTCTGTAGCTGTTTCTGGATGACTGATACATGGTTGGGAGGAGCCTTTTTCAGAAAGTTGGTTAGAACTGCTAGTGTCTTCCAAAGGGCTTGAGGCAATTTTGGTCTTTTCCACTGTAAAAGCTGGGCTTTGTATTCATGTTCCCTGAATCCCACTCTTTACCCACTGTATCACAAATCAATTGAGATCCTATCTAGATTTTTTTTAAAATAGACCTGCTAATTTTCTATATTGTTACTTATGAACTACCTCCTATTTTACAAATTAAATGGAAATCATTAAGTGTTTTCATCCTTCTGCATTGCATTGTAATGCATGAATTGATTGGTCTTTTAACATCTTGGGTCTAGTTTCCTCTAAAAAAGTTGCCTCTATTTGCAGCCTACCATCATTTTCTGCTTCCATTCCCATAAGGATGTCATAAATAATTAATATTTTCCTGGCAAATTTAGAGGATAAGCTTGCCTTTTTTTCTGGCCATCTGGGTTCATCTAGACATTACTGTTTCTGGGCTATATATGATTCTTCTGTTGATGTCATTCAAAGAAAGTTAGATCTTGCAGGTTTGGGAACTTGCCTCCCTCAACAAAGTTGTTTTTTCCTCTTGGACACCAGTTTCCTAAGCTGGAAATGGGGTTAACTCTGCCTCACCTCCTATTAAGGATGAGATAGTAAACATCAAAACCCATAACTGGGAGCCAAATCTCTACAACTTCCCTTCCAGAAGTTAAATGGAATCATCCCTTCCCTTGCTCAGATGCATTACAACCAGACCCCAGTGTACAAAAGCAGACTAAGCCAAAGACCATCTCACCAGCTCACTACCACACAGCCAAAAATAACTGAATCTCAATTGTGCTTTTTTTTATTTTTTATGTGGAAACTGGAGAACTGAGAAAACTGATACTAGACTGGCCACATCTGGTTTGTTTGTTTTGCCTCAGTCATGGTAGATAAAAACCAGAAATCATTCATTTCGTAAGTTAAGAAATAAGAAAATATGTCAGATCAGTCCACTTCTCATCCACCACAACCACTGGCATATCCTGGGTAGCAAGGCTCACATCCTGCATGGATGGAT
Organism: Macrotis lagotis; assembly: GCF_037893015.1. NCBI lineage: Eukaryota > Metazoa > Chordata > Mammalia > Peramelemorphia > Peramelidae > Macrotis > Macrotis lagotis. Next base: position 260,520,233 of record NC_133666.1, read on the forward strand.
AGGCAGACTGAATTTTCTCCTCAGTCTAGTCTGAGTGACTGCATGAGACTCATTAATGAGATCAGGTGGGAAGGTTTGCATGTTCTTACCCATGATGCATCAGACTTGTGGACAGGAGTTGGTCTCCAGAGCTGTCAATTCAGCACCTTTTCACTAGGACTAAATTGACTTAAATAATTAATTTATTTCTTAAAAAGTACACAGTGTGCAACAACAACCAAATCCACTTTTGATCTGCTCCCTGACACACAGGGCTCTTGTCAGCTGGTTTTATGCAGTCCGATGGACACATCTTGTTAAATCTTACCTAGCGGGTGACATTAAATTGGAGCATGCTAAAGAGACCCTGGCTGGGTAGGATGGCTGTCTTCTCCTTGCCCCATTTGAAAACAAACTAAGTAATGAGCTATTTTGCAAAACTATAACGTTGATTGTTGGAACAGCCTTGTACTTTTGTTCTTCAAAGACAGAATCATTCCTGGCATTATGTTTTTGACTTAGGAAAAAAAAATACTGCTTCAATTTTCATACATGGTTGCATTATACAGATAGTTTGCATTTCTTGTCATGTTTCATGCTGTCCCAGAACCAATAAATATTTTATGCATTTAATGCATTTATCAGCGTTCCTCTGAGTGTACGTATGTGTATGTGTGCATATGTGCATACACACAGACATCTATAGAAATATATGTGTATATATTTATACATAATCAGAGATATGTCTTCTGCCTTAGTGTCAAATAAGTCTTCCACATAAACAAAAAGTATGCATCCTCTTGGGTGTTTCTCCATCAATTTGCATCTTATCCATCAAGGGAGGTAGAAGTGATAACAGTTCCCTGTTCTTTGCAGAAACCATACCCTAACCTAAACTATAGAGAAGTAATTCTGTTAAACTTTTTCACATTGAATATTCTCTCAGATTGTCCTTACTCTAGGAAAAGGACTTTTACTGGGTTGAACAGGTGCATACAGTTCCCAATTTGAAACACATTTTGATTTGAGTTGCCTTATCTTTATCTCCTGCTTTGAGGATTCTTCATTGTTCTCATCAATCTGATCATTCAAATGATAACTGAACCCAGTTCCCATGTTTAGCTTCTGGTACTGATGGCTTCTCCTTCATTCTTCATTGCAGTTTCCCCATCCTGGCCACTCACATACTCAACATCTGACCATGTTTCCAAGGTGGCTTTTACCTCCTGCATCATTCACACTGAACATTTTAGTTGCTTCTTTGGAGACTACTAGCACACCACCCAAGGGGAGAATAGACAACAGGATTGTTGCAGAAAAATCCCATGATTATCTGTCTGTCCTAACTGTTTATTATTCTTTTGAGGCATTTCTTTTTTGGTTTCATCAGATTATAAATCAAGAGCTGGAAGGGACCTTGGAGGTCATTTATCTTTTCATTTTACAGATGAGAAGACTAAGGCCAGGAGAGGTTAAGTGTACCCTAGGTCACACTGCTAATAAGTGGCAGAGTAGGAATCTAACCTCAGGATCTTTGACTCTAGAAAAACATAGAGATCTGACCTTGAGGTTCAAAAGACCTGGGTTCAAAAATCATCTCCTTCAGATACTGTCTATGTGTATATGACCCTGAGCAAATTCACTTATCTTCTTTGTGATCTAAGCAACTGTAAAGTGCTGAAATGGCAGAGCAGGTCTAACCTCCACTGGCAGAAGAGTTTCCTAAAGTGGTTGTTCTCTATCCTGGTAAAATCACAAGAACAGTCCCAATCCCTATCTTGGCTCTAAATGATTGGCTGGCTTATCTTCTGTAATGTGGTCTTGGGATTCTTCTCCCCTGATTCCACAATATCATAGATATAGAAATGGATGGAACTTCAGATTTCATGAATACATTATATCAGTATATGGTGGCATTAGAACTCAGTTCTCATCCTCAGGGCAGTACCTTTCCTACCCCCTCACGCCCCCATGCCCATGCTATTGGAAATCTATCCATTACACAGTTAGATTTGGGTTTTTTGTGCTTGCTCCAAATAAGTATCTAGGGAATAGGATACTACTTTCACTTCACAGTCCAAATGGTCAGAGCAGAGCTATGGAGGGAATACCAATGGATGAAGAAATCAAGGCTCCATTGGTGTGTGACTTTGGAATGCTTCTTTAACTACCCCACACCTCAATTTACCCATTTGCACAGCTAAACAATAGACGGGGGATTTGGGAACTCTGCATTCTTCTTCTGACTTCAGCTCCTATTAGGCAATTTCTGCCTTAGGCAATTTAATTAAATTCTATTTTCACACCTTGTAAATGGGGATAATCAGACTGACTGACCTCAGAGGGTTGCTATGGAGGCCAGGAAATAGAGTCCTGCATGGATAAACTTTCCCGTTCCCACAAACCATTGATGGCCACTGGCTTTCAGTTCACAAATGCAATCTAATTAGCATCAGCATCCCTCAAGTTCACCAGCCCCTCAGTCAGATCTGCTATCTAAGTAAGGTGCGTGTGGAATGGGGGGAAGGGAGAAAAAAGGAAAAGGAGGACTCATTTCAGGCCAGCAGACTTAAATCAGTCCTATCCCCTCCACTGGAAACAAAAGGAAACAGCAGCCTTAAGGCCCTTTCTGGGTAGAACAAATAATTAATAGAAAGTGACAAGAGCTTCCATTAAAGTCCTAAAGTGATGCCAAGGTAACCCCTGCATTTTCTGGTTTGTTTTTGTTCAGTGACTTGAACTCTCCCCCCCCCCCCAAACCACTAATCTCAATGAAAAAGGGAATTCCTGTTAAGGAAAATCCCTCCAACTCAGAGATAGACCTAGTCTACAATTTAAAGTCTTAAAGAGTGACCTGCTGCATTGAGAGATTAAACGCTTTGTCCAAGCAATCAGTGTGTGTCAGTCAGTACTTGAACTCGGATCTTTCAGTTTCTGAGGTAGAAATATTCCCCACCCACCTGACTATTTTCCTTGTGTCCAGTAGGCACTTAATACATTTCTTGAGATGAATTGAGTCTAATGGAATTAAGCTAAATTGCATTTTCAAAATTACAAAATTAAGATTTTACTTTCTAGAAAGGCTTTTAGTTCATGCAATATCTGAGGACCAGTCAGCTCATCTCCAAGAAGTCTGACTGCCAAGTGATAATTGTTTGGCTACAGCAACTCACTGCAATGTCTCTGGAGGCGTAGAGGAGATGTGGCATGTGTCTTGGTAAAGGGAGTACCTCTCCCTTCCAGTCCCTCCCAGTACATTTAACGAACTTTTGAAGCAATGGAACACAGCATCCAAAATCACTATTGATGACAATTATACACTCCAACCTATCCCTAAATAACACCCATTTATCCCAGAACTGTTTTTGCACCAGTCACCAGGCTCTTTCCACAGCTTGGACAAGTACCCTATTCATTTTCATAGTAGAACAGGGGTGTTATTGTTATTGAATAGGCAAGGGGTAGAATAGAAGGAGTGTTGGATTAGCAGGCTGAGGGATCTCAGTTCTGATACTAGCTGGGTATGACAATCTCTCTGAGCCTCAGTTTCCTCATCTAAAAAAAAAAAGAAAAGAAAGCAGGGCCATGCATATTGAATAATCTCCCCTCACAGACTATGCTGGGGGAAACAATGGGTAAATCTTAAAGATCTACCATTGTTTCTCTCCTGATTCACATACCAGAGAAAATCACAATAAAAAGAATGACCAATACCAAACCACACCAGGAAGAAACAGAAACTGACTCGAAGTCATTTTTACAAAATTAAACTGTTAAGGATGTCCTGAGCAATCACCACCAATCACCACCACTCCACAGAGGAAGCAAAAACTCATGCTTGTGGAAACTTATTGCCTTTCCAAATGCCCATGCCATCGACCTCTTGGTGTCTTAGGATACAAGTGAACTTAGCCCAAAATGAGACAAAGAAAAGGCGAAATTGCCTACCTAGGAAGGTGCAGAACATTCGTTTTCATAAACAACTGCAGATAGTCCTTTTGAGGAAATGCATTTATCCATATTTCCACGAGCAGCAGGGCCCCTGCCCATTCTGCATTGTCAGCATGAAAGGTTGTATGCCATTGCACTTTCCACTCCCTCTGGGGTTTGCCTGCTCCTCCTAAGGTTTGACTCAGATGCTAACTCTTCACCTCCACTTAATGAAGAGACTTCCTTAAATTTTTCATTTCTGATTCATGCCCCTCCAGCTCTCCCAAAAATTCCTCCCCAAGAAGAGAGATGACCCTGAAAGACTGAAAGGGTTTGCAGAACACCTGACCATAGCAACCAGAGGACACCAGGGAGCAACCAGGGTGGCCCAGCCCCTCCTTCTCACAGCCCCCCAAGGCCTGGAGGTTTTTGTCCTCAAACCCTTACTCTCCAGCCCCCTTTCCCAAGACTTGAGGGCTTGCAGAGGGCCCTGCCCCTCAGAAAAGAGGTCACAGCACCTTTGTTTCTCCAGGCCACCCGGACAGCTTTTCATAGGTTCCCTGCAAAAGAAACCCAGCCCTTTGGTAAATACTTATTTTCTCCTTTATCAAGTTGAGAATGGAAAACAAAACAATTAATTTTAAAAGCAGCCCACAAGAATCTAAACATTATTTATGTCTCTAATTATCTCATTCTAGTGGGTATTTTAGTCCCTGTCTGGTCAGAACATTAATTATCTTCATAACTACAGCAAAAGTTAAATAATAAGCACCCAAGGCTACAGAACTACTGTAATGCGTAAGCTTAAATGAACTTATAAATTTTATTAATGGATGCTTTATACAACTCCATATATTATAAATCAAACCTGGAACCTATTTCTATCTTTTAAGGTTGCAGTGAAAAAGCTTTAACATTATTGAGAATAATTTTTATTAAGTTTAAAACTCTTCCCCCCCTTTTTTTTTTTACAGTAATGAGACTGTTATGAGGATAATTTAATCTGGTTTGTCACGAGGCACCTCGGCTTGTTAAATAAGTTAATAAATGACTATGCATTAATCAAAGTGACAAAGCTATGAAGAGCTGGGGATGGGAGACAATTCTGGTGATAGTATTAATTAGTATTTAATTAGAAACTTAGGGCCCATAAATAAAAAAATCATGGTAAGACATTTATGCAAATTGCTCTGAGACTGTGGTAGAGTTAGCTTGCTTTAAAGAAACATCATTTTTCCCCCTAACACACAGTACACAACGGAGCTATGGACATATCACGTGGCTAGAATGAGCTATTCTTTTGTTTCCAATTTGTTCCAATTACAGGCCTGTAAATTCAGATCATTCTTTTGACTCCCTTGATTGAAATGTAGGGTTTCCACAATTTCTAATGGGAGTTCTTTAAAAGAAAACAATTTTTTAAAGGCATAAAGCCCAAATTCTACATTCTTTTCTGCTAGTTTTCAAGAAGATGAGTGCCACCATTTTCTAAGGGACAGAATGAGAACCCCATTTGGCATATAAATAATGCTTCCTCCTAAAATGGCAATCCAAACACTGGGTTTTGTTATCTGGTGGCATACAGTGACTTGTATAGACTGAGCTAGAGTAATTTTTATGATAATTATAGCGCTTCTACTTTTCTTTCTCAATAACATGCACAGAAAAATGTGCAATTTCTGATCAGCAAAGAGATAATCTATCATTCGACTGCGCACTTCAGTGTTTTCCTAAGGACCGAATTCCTCTTTTCAGACTTTATTATTTGTTGCATTTATTCAAGAAAGGTTACCCACAGTAAAACTGCTTTTGCTATTCAACAGTCTATCTCTGTCATGGCTCATTTATGTGTGAACATGACTGACTGAAGCCAGCATTATCCACAGCTGACAAGTGTCAGACCTACAGTTCAATCAGCCTCTTCCTTAAGATAATGCCCAGGGCCCAGTGTTTGAAGTAGTGGGACAATAAAGTGAAGAGAGACAATCAGGGTCAAATTGATCCAATTCCCTGTATATAAAAGGGATTCTGCCTAATAACAGAGCTTTTTTTCCCCTCTCCAAACACATTAGTCCTTAAACAGTGACTTGGCCCTCAAGAAACTTGGTGACTGCCATGAAAATGTCTAAGTTTGAAGGTGGTAGGTTTATTGGAGCCTGGTGGGGGCATCTCTTTGTGTGGATAGATTTTTGTTAAAACTAGAAAAAAATTAATGTATTCCATATCAGATCTTTTCTTAAAGAGTTATTCATATGGGCTTTTAGACCAGGCCATCCTGATATTGACACAAAGATCATCTTCTTGTCCTTTTGTTTTACATTTGCTTAACAGATCATTTGCATCTGCTAATAAAATTAAATCTTACAAATGAATATGAAAGAGCCCCTTTCAGCAGCACTCCCCAATTCCCAATGCCAATATCACAAACTGAGTTCCGGAGTATGTTTCTTTATATTCAGTCTCTCTAGAACACAGAAGATAATGCAAACATTTCCTCAAAATTACCAGATCTTTCTTCAGCATCGGCAATACTAAGACTGGAATATATATTAAGGCAGTTCACTAAAATTCCTGACAATAAACAACAGAGCCAAAATCAATAAAAATGCAAAGAATACATGGCACTTTCAACAGAGGAGCAGGAGTCCCATTAGAGATATGATTTTCCTGACCTTCATATCACTGAAGAAAGTCTAGCAGGCAAGGTTACCCACCTATTGAGATGGAGGATGGGATAACAGATGTTTTTAATAGGGAAGGAGGCAAGTATCAGATTGCTTGGCCCCCCAAAGAGTTTGCAAGTCTAACAACTCATGATGAGGAGAAAACTCCAGGGCCGTTGCCTTGCTGGTAGGTTATCCACTATGCTGTGATGGGAAAGAGTGTAGCAGACGCACACTAGAGAAGAGAAGCAGAAAATGAATCTCCTTCCCAGAATGCCACTGGTCTGAAACATGGCACAAACAGATAAGTATTCATTGCAAGCACTGAAAGGAGGAGAGAGGGGGACTGTTTTACCATTATGCTATAGGCAGAAGACATAGGCACAGAATTGGGGAAACCTGTGCTTGGGAAAGAAAGGTGGGGGTAGTAATAATGGGAGAAGGACATCCAAAGTTATAGTAGCAAATGAAAGTGGGGTTTTTCTATGGAAAATGCAAGCAAGACTGGAGTCAGAACAGTTATAGATTTGGCATGTGGAAACTAGAGCAGGGCTAGTAACCTAGAGACAGAATGTCTATATTGATTTCAGTGAAAATTCTGTGATTCCATCTATGTTACTAAGACTTTCTCTATTGGAATTAAAGATTGGTTTTGTGCATCCCTGTTCCCATCCAAATCTAGTTCCCATGGAAAAATAAAGCAAACAGTCATATTACCTTGCTACTAAACCCCAAGGCTAAATCCTATTTTTATCTTCGCTTATTTGTCATAAAAATACTTTGTATTCAATTGCTAATTGGTGGCTTAGTTGATTGTGGTTGAGAAAGGTGAAATTGTATTTGATTATTATTTAGTCATTTCTTTTTCATTCAGCTCTTCCTAAACCCATTTGGGATTTTCTTGGCAGAAATACTGGAGTGGCTTGCTATTATTTCCTCCAGTTCATTTTACAGATGAAGAAACTGGGACAAACAGGATTTAATGATTTGCCCAGAGTCACAAAGCTAGTATCTGGGGCTAGATTTGAACTCAGGTCTTTCTGACTCTATTGCACCACCTAGCTGCCTGAACCACATTGGACAAGACCCAAAATGAAGCTAAATACAGTGGTTGTCAGAAAGAAAGCTCTCTTGATAGAGAAAAGCCATAAGTCACACTGATCTTAATGGAAAGTACCCTCAAATACCAGATATAATCAGTATACAGAGCTTTAATTTTAAACATTTGGGATACTTAGAGAAATAGGGATGAATAAAAAAGAGAAAATAGGAGAGTACTAGCCTCACAGTATTTCAGGTAGTGGACATGGTCACCTGAACTAACAGCATACAAAAATGTGAAAGAAATGCAAAGGTGTGAAGAAGGTTTGAGGTATGGTTGCTCTCAATTGAGGAACGTTTGAGTATTGTTTTATTATATAAAATAGGAAGAGAAAAATGAAGTGACTTTCTAACTTTCTAAAGAGGGAAAAGACTAATCAAAGTAGATTTCCTTAGCTGTAAAATAGAATTGGCTTATTAATGTCTAAGGCCCTGGCTGATTCTTCCTTTGGTTATAAGATTCTCATGTTATTCAATAATTTAATGTCTATCATCCACAAACCCTTAGGCAAGAAGGTCTCAATACATAGATGATGAGAAAATCACAGAGTCGGAAGTACCATAAAGAACATTGAGACCAAGGACTTAAGCCATTTTGTGCCATAGGCCTCCTTAGCAGTTTTTGGTTGCCTTCTCAGAATCATGTTGATAGGGGCAGCTAGGTGGCGCAGTGAATAGAGCACCGGCCTTGGAGTTAGGAGTACCTGGGTTCAAATCAAACCTCAGACACTTAATAAATTACCTAGCTGTGTGGCCTAGCCAAGCCACTTAGCCCCATTGCCTTGAAAAATCTAAAAAAACAAAAGAATCATGTTGATGCTGTTGTTGTTGTTTAAGTAATTAAAGGAAATGTTCCACTTAAAATTCAGGAAGAGGTTGGTGAAACTAAAGATATAATTTTTTCCCCATCCAAATTCACATGCCCTTGAAATCTATTCATGGATCTACTGGGGTGTTCAAGGAGGACTTGCATCTCTGGTGTGAGGGCTTCTGAGCCCTTTAGAAGACTGCTCATCCACCTGTAGTGTCCACCTGGAGTATTATTTGCAGAGTGGTACTTTTGAGTCTGACATGCTAGTAGCTCACTGCTAGCTCTGTTTCTGCCACCAGTATATAATAATAAAATTTCAATAGCATGTTAAGGTTTGAAAATGCTTTACAAATATCTTTTCATTTGAGCTCACAACAACCTAGGAAGACGTGTGCTATTGTGATTCTCATTTTATAGAGAAGAAAACCAAGGCAGACAGAGGTCATGTGATTTTCCTGGGTCACCAAACTAGTAGGTATCTGAAGTCATATTTGAACTCATGCCTTCCTGTCTTCTGACATGCCACCTTGTTTTCTCAACTTAGCTATTTCTAAAATTAAATGCACAGAATGGTTGAAAAATTCCAAAGTAACTCATCAGCATAGCCAGTCATTTGCTCTTAAAGCATTCTATACTTAGAATTGGGAGACCTGATGGCAATGGGCTTTGTCCAGCACACAAGTTCACAAGTTCCATGCCTCCTCCTAGTTGGCCACATGTGTGACTCAGCATTGTGCAATCCCAGCATTTTTGAGAATGATAAGACCTGCTGCTTCAGTAAGCCTTTTCTGAGGATGATAAAGCAATCCAACCCCCTCCCGCCACTCCCACAGGCTCACCATCACCACCCTGGGCAATTGGTCACTGAGCAGGAAGAGCCACTGACTCAGGGGACCTTTAAAAGGAAAATGAATATATACTTTGGTTTCTCTTCCTTCAATTCTTTTATGGTATCTTAGAACCCTGAGACTCCCTTAGCATTCAGGCACAGTGAATGGATGCCTTCTCAGAATCATGTTTTTTTTTTTAAATAATTGAAGGAAATGTTACAGTTACATTTCAGTTAGAGATTAGTGAAAACAAAGAAATAATTTTTCCCCATCCCATGAAGATCCCATAGGAGGTATTGGGGAGGGGGAACAACTAAAGAACATGTTTTGCTTAGGGTTTTGAGTTGTTTCTATTGTGTATGATATTTCATGAGTTTAGGTGAAGAAACATCAACCCAGGCTTGGATGCCACCTGATGAATTTTGAGTCTGAGATGTTTGGGTCCATCTGATGAAGCTGACTAGCAGCAGGAGAGTTCCTGAATCACAGAGGATACTTTGGGTCTGAGTCTAGCTTGCCGGAAGATATGGATTTTGAGGGAGACAGTATATAGATGAGGTGAAATATAAAATGAGCAGTCCTGCAAATTGTTTCAAGTTTAGATGCTTTTAAGTATCAGCCTCCTGGCAGAGTTTGACAGTAGTTATTACAATTGCTTGTTTAGCATGTTTTGAATCTTTCCATCTAAGGGGAGCTTATAGAGGGTTTTGTGTTAGCATTTCTTTTCTGTATAGGAAATAAACACCTGCTTCATGTTTGATTCATATTGGATATTATGCACCTTTCTATTATCCCCTTTTGTGGGGACCTAAAACATGAACCCAGATCTAAGCTTTAAGTAAATCACCTTGGAGGCTCATAGATAGGCTTGATTAAAAAAAGAGAAGGTGATCCTTCTCATTAAAAAGCAGTCTCCCCAGCACTGAACCTAATCTACTCAATATGCCAGGGTCTGGATTTAAGAGGTGACGCTTGGACGGGAAGAGAGAGAGAATGAGATTGTTCCAGTCTTTCCTGGGCCCAGCATTAGTTCATGTTATATAAGTTTAAATTACAGATCCAAAACTAAATATATATGACCATGAGTGAACCTTAGTATAGTAGGTAGAGTGCTAGATCTGATGTCAGCAAATAGGATAAAGCCTGAAGAATTTCCTCAGGCACACAGAGGGGTGATAATGATGATGACTGTGATAATGGTGATGGTAATGGTGGTAATGATGAAGATGATAGTGATGATGGTAACGATGATGATGATTTAGTGATGATGATTGTAGTGATGGTCAGTGTGGTGAGGATGATGGCAACAATGGTAATGATGAAGATGATAGTGATGGTAATGAATGATGATAGTGAAGGTAATGATGATAAGGAGGGTAGTGATGATGATTGCTAGTGTTTTAAGTCCTTCAAGGTTTGCAAAGTGCTTTACAAATATTGTTTTATTTTATCCTTACAACCACCTTGAGAGGTATATGCTATTATTATTCCATACTTAAGGAAACTGAGTCAGACAGAGGTTTAAGTGACTTGCCAATTAGTAAGTTTCTGAGGTAGGATTTGAACCAGGTCTTTTTAACTTTAAACCCAATACTTTAGCCACTGTGCCATGTACCTCTGTGTAAATGTTAAATTGCTTAATAAATGTGAATGCTAATGATAGGGTAGTTTTGAGGGGTTTTTTAGGTTTGGTTTGGCTTTTTTTTGCAAGGCAATGGGGTTAAGTGGTTTGCCCAAGGCCACACAGCTAGGTAATTATTGTCTCTGAGGTCACATTTGAACTCAGGTCCTCCTTACTCCAAAGCTGGTGTTCTATCCACTGCTAAGTAATTATTAAGTGTCTAAAGCCAGATTTAAACTCAGGTACTCCTGACTCCAGGGCTGGTGCTTTATCCACTGTGCCACCTAGCCGCCCTAGTTAGTACCCTACTTTGTGTATTTTAAGGCATGTAAGCTATGGAATAGAACTTTTGCTCCAGGATGCTACTAATACATGAATCAACAGGGACTGTCTCATACTCATTTTTTGTATCTGGGGCATCTAGCACTGTGTTTGGCAAAGAGGTGCTTAATATATGCTTGTTGTTTGTTTGATTGATTGATTTATTCATTCTTCTAACAAATATTTATTTAGCCCCAAGCTTATTCATATTACCATGGGAAATATTGAGCTATATAAAGACTCTACTCTTTTTGAAAGTTACAGTTCAGTTCAGGAGACAGCCTATTCTCTTCCTACATGTAAGGACTGAGAGTCCTTAGCTTTTTACTTTTCCCAAACTATACTATCTTCCTTAGACTTCATCAACTTTCATTATTTAATTATCACCTCTATGAAAATTACTTATCTTTATCTCTAAATATGCAATCTTCCCTATCTTCTCTTAAAGGAATTTGCTACCCCATGAAATTAAGTCTCTTTAGAACTATAGCCCTGATACCCACTGACAAATGTCCCCAAAGTCTTCTACTATTTGCTTGCTGCTTAGACTTCTGTCAATTGCCTCCCTTACCTTTGCTTGAAGGGAGAGACATTGATATTATTTGTAAAGTGTTTTACAAATTATTATGTAAATGCTTGTTTTTACTGTTATTTATTTATGCTGTTATTACTATTATTGCTGTTATTATAAGTAGTATTACTTAGCTTGGAACTTTGGCTATTAGCAAGATAACCCACCTGATATTTTTCCTACAGACTGATCTCTTAGAATGGGATTGATATCTCTATTGGTCTATCTCACAAATAACCCACACTGGTATTGGTACTATGGATGCAGAAACCCAAGGGAGATATAGATACCAAGCAAAAATTATGTCAAAAAATTTTACTTTTCTTTCCTAGAAGGCATTAAGAAAAAAGAAAAAGTAATGACTTTTCACTAATGTGAATAACTGAGCAGGCTGAAACTTTTTTGACCTTCAGATGGATTAAGTTGTTCTCAAAGAAAGGGTCAAAGCCCTTGCTGAATTGTACGGAATTGCTGGGAAGTTTTTAAAATGTTGACTTCTCTCATTCACTCTTTTTTCCAATTATCTTTTTTTTTTTGTGGCCAAGTTTGATATTTTCTATAAGGTCAATTTTTCATTGAATCATGAGTAAATAATGATAAATGCATTTTTTAAAATAAATTTTTATTGATATCTTTTGGTTTTGTACATTATTAAAATTTCCCTTTATATTCCTCCCCTCTTCCTCTCCCAGAAAACCATCTCATATAACAAATTCTATTTTTTAAAAGAAAAAAGGAGAAAAAGCAACAAAACTGATCAACATATTTTTAAAAGTCCAAAGATATGTGTAAAATACCATAACAGTGAACCTCCTACCTCTGCAAAGGAGTTGGGGACAGTTGTCTTCTCATACCATTTTTTTGTACTTTGTACTTTTATTTTTTTGTACTTTATTTTTTGTTTTTTTAGTTGGTTTGTGATTGTTCTTTCTACTTGTATATTATTATAGTCATTTTTATTGTTTTCTTGGCTCTGAGTACTTCACTTCAAATCAGCTTGAGTAAATCTTTCCATGCTTCTATGTATTCATTATCATTGTTGTTTCCTGTAGATAGTATGATTTCATTATATTTATGGACCATAATTTGATTAGCCATCTTCCAATTACTGAGCATCAACTTTGTTTCCAAGTCTTCACTGCAACCAAAAAACATTGCTATAAATATTTTTGATATATATGGGGAATTTCTTCTTATCAATGACTATCTTATCAATGGAATAGGTTTAGCAACTTACTCCCATAAATAATGGAATCTGGGTGAAATGATAAGGACATTTTAGTTATTATATTCACAAAATATCCAGTTGCTTTCCAAAACAATTCATAGTGCTACCAGCAATATACTAGTGTATAACCACTCCAAAATTGACCATACCTATCCTTCGTCATCTTTGTCAATTTGGAAGTTATGAGGTGAAACACCAGTGTTCCTGACATTCATTTCCTTTTTTTTTTGGTTTTTGCAAGGTAGTGGGGGTTAAGTGACTTGCTCAAGGTCACACAGCTAGGCAATTATAAAATGTCTGAGGTCGGATTTGAACTGACTCCAGGGCCAGTGCTCTATCCACTGGACCATCTATCTGCCCTCATATCTTCTCTTATTAATGATTTGGAGCTTTCTTTTATACAGCTGTTAATAATTTGCAATTGTTTTGAGAATTGCTTGTTCATATAGGTTGATCAATTATCTATTAGGGATGGTTTTTGAATATATATATATATATTTCTTTATATGTATATACATATAAATAAATACATATATGGACATGTGTATTATATAAATATATATAATATTCATATGTATAGATTATCTATTAGTTGTTTACATATTGTATTACAAATTCTTATCTAAGAAATTTGAACCAAAAATTTTTTGTTTTTCTCATTCAACTACTTCCCTGCTTTTATCCTTGGTGCATTAATTTTATTTGAATAAAACATTTTCAGTTTCCCATAATTAGGGGGTGCAATAGATAAAGTACCATGCCTGGGCAAGTCACTAAAGCTCTGTTTGCTTTAGTTTCCTCATCTGTAAAAATGGGGATAATATCATCTACCTCCAAAGGATATTGTGAGGCTAAAATGAAATAAAAATTGTAAAATGCTTAACAGTGTCTGGCTTATGGCAAGTGCTAAATAAAATACTAGCTATTATTATTTCATCTTTTGTAATTGTCTCTAATCTATCCTTGGTTAAGAATATATCCTCAAGGGGGTGGCTAGGTGGCCCAGTGGACAGAGCACCAGCCCTGGAGTCAGGAGGACCTGAGTTCAAATTTGACCTCAGACTTAATGATTAATTAGCTGTGTGGCCTTGGGCAAGCTACTTAACCCCATTTGCCTTGCAAAAACCTAAAAAAAAAAAAAAAAGAATATATCTTCCAGGGCAGTGGGTAAAGCACTGGCCTTGGAGTCATGAGGACCCTGAGTTGAAATCTGACCTCAGACACTTAATAATTGCCTAGCTGTGTGGCCTTGGGCAAGCCATTTAACCCCATTGTCTTAAATAAAAAAATTTTAATTAAAAAAAATCTTCTACTCATAACTGTAAAAACATATGATCTACTTCTCAAAGACTCATGGATTCATATAATATTTAAAGGTTTACAAAGCACCTCATTTACAAAAATCACTATGAGAAAAGTACTGCAAGTATAATGTTCCCTACTTACAAATAAAGAAACTGAGTTTTCAAGAAATAAAGTAACTCAATATCTTCTCAATAGATAACTATTAAATTAATCATACAGAAAGATACCAATAAAATCATAAACCAAATAAAGGTAAACAGAGTTAAGTGACTTGCCCAGAACTAGTAAGTATCTGTGGTCAGATTCGAACTCAGGAAGATGACTTAACTATCATAATGTCAAGATTATGATATTAATTAATTTATTTATATAGCACTTTAAATTTCACAAATTGTCAGACCCTTCTGACTCTAGGCCTGATCCTTTATTCAATGTTCTGCCTAGCTATTTGTATAGCTTACTAATTGGCATGGTGGAAAGATAGAGTACCAGGCCTGAAAATCTGAAAGACCAGTTCAAATCTAGCCCTGGATACATCCTAACTACGTAACCCTGGGCAAGGGTTGCTTAACCTCTATGTGCTTCAGTTTCTTCATCTATTAAAAATGGAACTAATAGTAGTGCCTAGCTCCCAGGGTTGTTGTAAGGATCAAATGAAGTAATACTTGCAAAATTCTGGCACATAGTGGATTCTACATAAATATTAATTATTATTATCATTATCATTATCATTATATTTCATGAGATCATGAAAAGACAAGGAGAAGATCTGAGTATCTCCTCTAAGGAAGATTTATCACTAAATATAGATAGGAATCACATGGGATGAGCGAGCATAGAGCATTCATAATCTTCAGTGGTCCAGAGGGCACACATAGTGTTGAAATGATGACTCCACCGAAGTGAGGAGATGAGCTTAAGTGTACTTCAATTTGCTGAAATCATTGGGATGTTTAGGACCAAGTTTAGGAATGCTTATGAGATGTTGAGTTTTCCACAACATTTTGAAGATTACATTTTGTCAGAAACAGTGCATAAATAAGAAAGATGATCTAAATCAGGATGCACACTGGGAATGAGATCAAGGAAGACTGGATCCCAGCAGGGTTGTCAGACAACAAGGAGGTAAAGAACTGCCTTTACAACAGGCAGCTTAGCTAGGTGGAATCCAGATGTCAGCCAATGAGTTGAGAATCATGAAGTCAACATCCATGGAATGACAAGGTCAAGGCAAGGCAGAGATGGGCTTTTATTGGAGAGAAATGACTTTTTTTCCCTATGATCTGCTTGCTATCAACTAAAGAGAAGGGAAGCTGGAAACAGGAGAATGAACTCAATTAAGATGCTTTTGAATCAGTGCATAAAAGGTTAGAGCATAGGAAGGACTAGTAGCAAGGAGAGAAAAGTCAGTGACAGCTGTACATTAGGTTTAATACGCCACATTAGCAATCACTATTACATACACGGGTGCATTCTATTTTTGTATCACATTAACGGATATATTAGTGGTAATTGTTCTTAATAGAATCACAAAAATGAGAGATGGAAAGGCTCTGTGGTATGATGGAATGCTGTATTTTTACCATTGATCATCATAATAAGCCTGTTCAGTCATTACTTATGGAGCATGATGCAACATTGGCAATGAAGCAGACAAAAATGAGGAGATAAACAGAATTGGTTTCCTTACTGAATGTGAGGTCCAAGTTTTAAGGTATTTTGCTGAAGTTGTAACTGATTGTCAATTAGTCAATGAGCTATGGCAGCTGATGTACCTTTGAGTGATGGGTGTATGTCTTAGGGGGGTGATTTGGCAGGAGGCTGAGGGCAAAGTAATTTGGCTCTCTCAGGAAGTGCTATGATTGCCTCCAGCTGAATGCTTGGGAAGTGGATTAATTCTATTAGGAAACATTTATGTTAGTTTATGTGGTATTCTGTACATCATGAAATACACACATAAAAAATAAATTATTCATTTTGGAAGAATGAAAGCATGACTATGACATCACTGACCAACAGTAGAAGGGGCCTGGTTATGTCTGCAGTTAGAGAAATGATGCAGTCTAAAAAGGGCCTTACTTTCTTTTTCATAATCCATCCCATAGGGAGCACAGCCTTTTTTTCCCACAGGAGTAGGTATTTTACACCAAAAGGACAATCATTCATCCCATGACTCTTCATGCTCTCTATGTAACATTGAGCAAGTTGGTTTCATTAACTGTAAATATGAGTTTATTGGACTCGATAACATTTAAGATCACTTCTCTTTGTAGATCTCTGAGCCTAAACACACTTTCCATGTGGGACGAGATCCTGAAGACCCAACTGTGGGGGTTACTAGACCAGGAGAAGGCCTAAATTAAGTAGCCTGGAGGCAAAGATTCAACAGTTCATTGTACCCTGAGGATGAAAAGACTTAGTACCACAAAACAACCATAAGATTTTGAACTTGTTACTTATACTTTGGGATCACATCTTTAAATTAGATACAACAGCTGTCCTATCTACAATGAAGATTCTACATCATTGGGCAGCTAGGTGGCACAGTGGAAGGAGAGCTGGATCTGGAGTCAGGAAGATTCGCCTTCAGAAGTTCAAATCTGACTTCAAACTTACTATCTGTGTGACCCTGGGTAAGTCACTTCACCCTCTTTGCCTCACTTTCCTCATCTGTAAAATGAGTTGGAGAAGAAAATGGTAAACCACTCCAGTATCTTTGCCATGAAAACCCCAAATGAGGTCACAAAGACAATTGAAAAATGACTGAACAACAAACCTACATCATAGAAGGATTATCTGCAAAGCACTTTGCAAACCTTAAAGTATAAGCAATAAACAAATGCATGGTTTTATTATCATACATCATCAGAGTGTTATCTCCCTACCATAGGTTATCATGCTTGACCCTTTACCATTTCAATCACAGTTCACAATTCAAGGTATCCCAAAAAACTTGGTTCAGTTTGAAGCTTTAAGGAATATCCATTCAGGCTGTGTCCCCAGACTTCAATACTCACCTCAATTTTGTCCTGCCTCACCAGGAAGGATTGTGAGCACTAGGCCTTGGCCAAGCATCATTGGAATAAATTTGTGCTTAGAAAGACATATAATAAGGGCCAATTACATCTCAGGCTGCACTCGGCGGTTGTCTATTGCATGGGCAGTGTGTGTGTAGCTTCTGTCTTCTTTGCGATAACAAAATGTGAGCCATTTGTGGCCGCTCAGCAATTCCTAGATTTGCAAACTCGGCTTCGTGAATGCAATCTGGTCCGTGGCTTCTTCCCAGGGAAAAGCACCTTCTGCTCGCTGCCCTGCGTTAAGATCCAGTGTGCTTTGGGTAGCTCCCACCTGCACTTGTATTTCTGGCCCACGGATCCATTGGGCCAGGCTGGCAGATGGCTCCTGGGGATTCCGTGGAATGGAGCTGGGTGTGCTGACCCTTTGGCTACATCCAAATGGGGCTATGGCACAAGCCTGGGTTTTTGCAGCCAGATGGCAATTTTACTTCCCCCTCAGAGCCATCTTGGCATGTGTATGCAGCTAAGGCTTTAGATATCTGAAGGGTCAGAAGTCACCTCTATTCTGTGGGACTCTGTAGTGCTGACCTAGGGCTGATGGGTGGCAGTTACAGATATCAAATCCTGACTTGATATAAGGGAAATTTTTCTAATAATCTGAGTTCTCCAACAAGAAATGGGTTGCCTAATAAAGGAGTAAGCTTGTCAGTCAGTCATTCAATAAACATTCTAAAACACCTACTGTGTGCCACTCTATTAAACTCTGGGGATCCAAAGAAAAGAAGTCATGGTCTAAAGGGGAGAAGATATACAAATAACTATGAACAACCAAACTATATAGAGAATATATTGGAAACAATCAACAGAACAAAGATATTTGTCAAAAGGTGTGTTTAGATAAAGTTCAGATGATCATCTACAAATGGTGTGATAGAAGGGATAGTTGTATCAATAGCCAGATGATGCTGGGGATAGAAAAAGACCTGGATTCAAACTCTACCTAGTTGTGTGACTCTGGCCAAGTCACTTAACTTTGATCTGCTTCCATTTTCTGATCTCTATAGTGGGGATAATAACAATACCTCCCTCCCCAGGTTGTTGGGAAGATTAAAAGAGTTAATGTGTGCAAAACTCTTTGTGAACTTTAATCACTTTATAAATATCAGTTATAATGAAATGGGAGGCTATACTAATATCCCAATGTATACGATGGATTTGTGCTCATCTAAACAAATATTCTGACACCGCTGAAAGTTCATGGGGTGGGGAGGGTGTGGCATTTTATATCAGATAAGTCTTTCATGTCTCCTAAAATCATATCATTCATTCATTTAAAAAGCATTTATCAGGGGCAGCGAGGTGGCACAGGGGATAGAGCACCAGCCCTGGAGTCAGGAGGATCTGAGTTCAAATTCAGCCTCAGACACTTAATAATTACCTAGCTGTGTGATCTTGGATAAGTCACTTAATCCCATTGCCTTGCAAAAAAACAAAAAAAAATGTCATTTATCAGTACCCACTATGTGCTAAGTGCTTGAGATACAAAAATCAAAGAACTTAACATTATATCGGGGGAGGGGAATAACATCTTCTCGCTATCTTTTTTTTTGGCAAGGCAATGGGCTTCAATGACTTGTCCAAGGTCACACAGCTAGGTAATTATTAAGTGTCTGAGGCTGGATTTGAACTCAGGTCCTCCTGACTCCAGGGCTCTATCCACTGTGCCACCTAGCTGCCCCGAAATAATATCTCAGATAAGTTTAAATATTACAAACATATACATATATTCATGCATATATAGTATTATAATACTTTGTAATATATATATTTATACACACATATACACACATTATACTATGTACATAGCAGTATATCTAGTTGTTCTTGTTCAACCACATCCAGTTCTTCATGATGCCATGAATTTTTCTTGGCAAAGATACTGAAATAGGTTGCCAATTTCTTCTCCAGTATGTTCTCATTTTACAGATGAGGAATTGAGGAAAATAGAAGTTAAGTGACTTGTCCAGGGTCATTTAATTTGTCAATGTTGAATTCAGATGTTCCTAACTCCAGGTCTGGTGTTCTATATACTGCACCATCTAGTAGCCTTGTAATACATATATATATATATATATATATATATCCTTGGGCTGAGTGAGCCTTGAAGGAAGCTTGGGATTCTATGAGGGATTCTATCCCATAGGCAGTTGGCTATTCTGCCTGCCCTAAACTTGCAGTCCATATAGGTAGATACTCTCCTCTCCTGAACACACCAGTTAAGGCCAAACACATCTCTGCTCTGGGCTCCTGGTCCTTTTGTCCCATCGAATCTCCCTTCTTGCCTATCTGTGGCATCAAGCAGAGTTTTATTACATACCTTTTGGTCTTGAGAGCACAACACATATATATACATACTAGACATGCACACAAACATGCCTAGAGCAATAGGTATATCTGAAACATCCAACTGGCCACCTCTAATCACTCTGACTTGAGCTTAAAAGGCTGTCCTGTGGGGAAGCTTTAAATAGACACCCAGGGAGGGAAGATAGTTTGGGGTTATTCATTCAACAGACTTATACTGAATGCCTCAGATGTGCAAAGGCATCGGGAGAGCAACAAAGAGGCATCAAAACATAGCCAGGAACCTTAGAATTTTGGTGGGGAGACAAGGCTTGCTTACATGAAAAGAGAGATAGTAATCCAGGGCATGCCATGATAGGTGCAGGAAAGGTAAGTAGTACAGGCAGTGAGTTCAGAGGAGGGTGAGACTCCCTCTAATTTGGGCGGGGGTCGGGAGGTTGGGGAAGGGGGTGTTTAGGGAAGAAGCAACTGGGACTTGAACTGAGGCTCCATATAACTAGGTTATTGTTGTATTTATACTTCAAACATTAAAGAGGAATCGTTTTGGGGTCCAAATCAGTTTTGTTGTTCCCAGTGTTTTGAAGGCAAGTCAATACTTTGCCACTATCTGTACAATACACAGCTTCTGACAGAAGGGGCACAAAGGAATCTAGACAGCTAAGTGTAGATCGGATAAAACCAGTTTTTCTGAATCTGATTCAGAGCCATTTTTTGATGCTATAAGGTGGCATTATGACTCACTGAGGACTTTGCTTCCCTTTGTTTTTCTTTTCCTGGTGGCTTTGCCAAGGACCTCATGGATATCATTATTTTCCAATTACTGTTATTAGACACATTCTTTAGGAGGTAAAATGTTACTGTGTTTCATCTCCTCATGGAGAGTCCTGTTTTCAGTTGCTGTTTTCTTATTGCCTTATGTTAAATCTCCTAAGCCACTTCCCTCTCCAATATTCCCCTACTGAAGTCCAGGAACTTCATTCAGTTTTGGCTGTTAATAAAAAAAAAAAGACTGAAGCAGGACTGGGGGGGAATGAAATTTGGGATGTGCTGGAATCTTCCCATTTTATTCTAAGGGTTTCTTAACATAGGTTAAGGGATCCATGAACTTGCTAATTTTTTTTAAAATCTTGATACCCATTTTAATATAATTGGTTTCCTTTATAATCCTAATCACTTTATTTCACGCATTCTAAGAAGCCTCACAAAAGACTGTTGAAGAAGTCCATGACCACAAAAGGTTGCATCCAATTCAGAGTCAGAGGCACTGAGTTTGAATCTCTCTGCTATTTATTTTTGCCTATTTAAACTTCCTAAATTGTTCAATCTCTCTAGGACTGTTTCTTCATCTATCAAGTAAAAAAAATGGATTAGATAATCTCCAAGGTCTCTTCCAATTTTATAGCCTATGATCCCATGATCTAACTAAGGCCAGAAGGATTTAGGGAAGGTTTTTAGCCACAGAGATGATAAATGGAGGGGAGAATGGCTAACAGACAAAATTTCTGTTCTGTTGCTCTAGAGCACCTTCCATGGGACTGGGCATGCATGCTTTGGCTAAGTGAGAAAGGACACGTGCTCTGGCCCCTTCTTCTAGAAAAACACAGCTAGAGGCTTCTGGTTGGTCTTCACACATTTCTATGCCTGGATCAAAAAGGACTGACTCAGGAAGAAGTGCTCACAAATGGCAGATCTGGCTTCTCCTTGAAGGACTAGGGGTGTGACAGGGACACAGTGTTGTAGTCCTCCCCATCCTCAGGGTTTCCGGATTAACTTCCCATTCCTTCCAGCTCCTGCCTGGTCAGCATAGACAGGTCTAGACTAATCCTTCACCCCCAATACAATGACTTCTCCTGAGACTCTTCTCTAGATTTGGTGGGAAATGGCTAGGTCTTGAAGGTCCATGATTGACTATATTGATTGAAACTTTCATTATATAAAACTTGAGTTTGAAAATTCCTTCTATTAGGAAGAAAAACAAAACAAAAACAAAAAGTTGCTACTACATTCACTTTTCTTGTTTGGTTTTTGGTTTTTTCAAGGCAATGGGTTTAAGTGACTTTCTCAAGGTCACACAGCTAGGTAATTATTAGTGTCTCAGGCTGGATTTGAACTCAGGTCCTCCTGACTCCAGGGCCAGTGCTCTATCCACTGCACCATGTAGCTCCCCTACATTCACTTTTAAAAAATTTCTCTTATTTATTTTTTCCCTATCTCATGGTTTTCTTTCTTTTCCCTTAATCCTAATTCCTCATACCAAAAATGACTAATCTGTAAACATGTTAAACACAAATGTGCATGCACAATATTCATTTATTTGTGGCTGGGGGTGGGTGGGAAGGGAAGTTGAAAGAAAATTATGTAACTTAAAAATATATATATGCTTGTTAATGAATGTTGAAAAACTTTCATAACATGTATAAAATAAATAAGATATCAATTGAAAAAATAAAATTCCTTATATTAACATAGATCAGCTCACTATTTGGGACTTTCAGAGGTTAACTGGCATGTCCAGGGTCACACAGACAATATAATAATAATAATAATAACAATGATGATGATGATGATAATTAACATTTTATAGAACTTTAAGGTTTGCAAAGCATTTTATGTATATTATCTCATTTAAATATCACACACGTGAATACTTTTATTTTGCCGTGTTATAGATGAGAAAACTGAGTACAAAGGAGATTAAATAAAGCAGGATTTGACTCTAGAGTTTCTTAGATCTAAATCCAGTTCTCTATTACAAAAGTGATATCAAATTCAAATGTATAAGAGGATTCCTGCTGGCATATAGCAACTTAGAAAACACAGAAAACATATAAAAATGATGTCAGATTCAAATATATAAGAGGATTCTTGCTGGCACATAGTAACTTTGTTCTATTGCATTCTCATTTATTTTTAAAATACTGTTTCCTAATTACTTTTTAATATTGTTAATATTGGAGTGTTTAGGCCACATAGCACACATAGGTTGTAGCTTTGACACCTCTGCTCTACAACACCTGGATGCCTCACAGGTAATAGAGATGAGGTTTGACCCCAAGTCTTCCTGACTCTGAGTCAGGTTCTCTACCATTAGTTTACACTGAATTCTAGGTTTTAAAGAGCACGCCAAAAACACCTAGCAGAAAACCTGAATGCAGGGTAATATTGTGGTCCTTATATCCTCATAGATACTGGACTTGTTCTACCACTCAGGTCATAACAACTACATCAACTCCTATTTCTTGAGTGCTTTCAGGTTAACAAAGTGCTATCCTCACCTGGCTATGTGAGATATGTAGTTCAAGTTCCTCATTTCTCAGACAAGAAAACAATCCCCTCAGAGTGAGGAAATGATTTTTCCAAGGTCACAAGAACTAAAATCTGATGACTAAATCCAAGACGCTGTTACATCAGAATCACAGAATTGTAGGGACCTCAGTAACCATTTAATCTGACTTATATTGATGTTCTTCAACAATCAGTTGTGTGTGTGTGTCTACACAGTCATAGAAAGCTTTCCCAACATTTATGTATGATAATATTTATGTGAACGCTGAGGTTTACAATGTACTTTAGATATCCAATATTGTCTGAGCCAGGAATGAGCCATATGGGCAACATCCCAGGTTCTTTCTGGCCTTGGGCTCCTGGGATTTCATCTATTTAAAAAAAAGTAGCTCTTACTAGGAGATTAGAATGGGAAGAACTTGCAAGATTGGCTGGTACAATTCTTCTATTTGATAGGTGAGAAATCTGATACCTAGCAATGAAGTAACTGCCCAAGGTCAGTCTCTCCAGAGAGAGACCTGGCACCCACCTCTCCAAACTCATGGTCCAGAGCCCTTCCCCTACACCTGAGAATTGTACCATTTGCCCACATTTCTCTCTGGAGAATTCAAAAGTAGATGAAAAGAGGCAGTGCTTAAGAAAGCTTGTGAATACCTCAAGAACAATGCAATTTAATTTGGAGCTGCTGGTTAAAGCTCTGGTTACAGAACCAGGGCTCTAAGTATTTATTTATATGCATGAATCCCATTAGGACAAGAGCCAGGTGCTCTGGTATGTGAACAGGTAACCAAGTTAAATGCCCCTCATAACAGCAGTTGCCATTCTTTCTATCTCAGGTGTCAATTTGCTGATTCAGAATCCTCCCCTTTTGCAAGGAGTCTACTATCCTTGGTCTCACCTTTGCCAGTGGGTGAAGTTCAAAGGCAGATACACTGCTTTTCTTTGACTGGAAGCTGGTTGGCACTTCCCCCCAGAGAACAGTTCAGTCTGAATCCCTAGTGGCTCAGCTATGGCCTAAGGGCGGGAGATTGAAGATGAAAATGGAATTCTGAGGACCCTCACTTTTATTCTCTTCAACAGCTTCAGAAAAGTGTAGGGTGCCCTGCAGTGAGTGAGCAGATGATGTCTGAATACCCTCATCAGGAATGTCTTGAGCAAATGTGCTGAGAAGTAAGCACTTTGGAATCAAGGGACCTCTGTTTTCATCCTGGTTCTATGTGACCTTGGGCAAATCACTTCAACTTTCAGTTCCTCATCTCCACAACAAAAGCATTAGACTAGATGATCTTGAGGCTTCCTTCTAGCTCTAAATCTATGATTCTAAACCCTGGAGAGAAACATAAAAGTTATTACACAATGTCCCTCCCATTCTCCACCTAGACCAGTGTTCTGTGGCAATTAGACCACTCCCCCCCCCCAAAAAAAAGAGATGGGGTGGGGATTGAAGGAAGGAAAAGAAGGAAGAATTTTACTAAGCATCTACCATGTTTCAAGTTCTAAAATAAGGATTTTGCAAAAATTATTTCATTTTATCTTTGCAAAAACTCTGGGAGGTAGGTACCATTTTTATCTCCATAATAAGAAACTGGTGTGTGCAGTGTAAGGTGAAGAAACTGCAGTGTACAGTGGCTAAGTGACTTGTGCAGAGTCACACAGCTAGTTAAATGAGGCCAAATTTGAACTCAGTTCTTCACTCTATTCCACTCTGTCACTTAGTTGTCTCTAAATGTGAGGATGAGAAGAGGGTTAAAAGGAGGAAACAGCCATACCCTTTGATAACTGAACCTGAAAACTTTTTGTTCTAATTTCTCTCAGCATCTTATGGCTTTATAAATTTATAAATTTATGCAAACCTCTTTTTAAATTTAATTTAATTTTTTCCAATTATATGTAAAGAAAGTTTTCACAACTGATTTTTGGGTTAGATTTTGAGTCACATATTTTTCTATCTCCCTTCTTTACTTTACCCCATCCCTCTGACAGTGAGTAATTTGACTAGGCTATGTATGTACAATCATGTTTGACACATTTCTTTATTAATAATGTTGTAAACAAAAAGAGAAAAAAATGAGAAAAACATAAAATCAATTTTTCAAAATGAAAATAATATGCTTTGGTCTTTTTCAGATACCATAGTTCTTTCCTCTGAATGTGGATGGCATTTTCCATGATAAATCTTGGATTACTGTACTGATGAAAAGAGCTAAATGTTTCATAATTGATCATCACACAATGTTATACAAACCTCATTTTAAATCCATTCCTATTTCCTGATTGCACTACCTGTTAGAAACATGAATTCCTTAAGTTTATTACCTGCTGTGTATTGACTTATGTTTCTCCTAAATTTAAATTTACTCAAGTTTCAAATATATCTTTTACCTACTATTTACCTAAGTGTCTTTCAGTTTTTGATTGATAAGACTACACTCATTCTAACTCTTCTCTGTGGCCCAGATTTTACAAATTCTCTCACGAAGTTGAAATGAATATACATAGTGAATAGAGGGCTGACTTAGGAGTCAGGAAGGTCTAGATTCAAGTCCTGTCTCAAACTGGCTATATGATCCTGAAACTCCCAGACATCTCTGGGACAATAAATTGAAAACAAATTTTCTGCATATTGTTTATCTCAATCAGTATAGGGATTTCATCATTTGAAGAAATCACTGGTAGGGGATCAAAAGGAATGATAAACAGAGAAGAATAGACCTGCAAAAAGAATTTTGAGTTTTCCTAATCATCAAATTCTATTTTTTACATATAAGGAAATTGAGAACCCAAGATCTGAAGCAATATTCTCAAAGTCATGAAAGTAGCAAGTCACAAAGTTGGTCTTCCATTGTCAAATGCAATGCTATTAGTCCAATCCTCATGGAACCTTTCCCCTTTCTATGCTGAAAGTCCTTTTAGTATGTCCTCATTTCCATCCCTCTGATCATTTCAATTGTCTTTTAAAGGACATTTTCATGTTTTATCTTAGGCAGATAGAATCATAGATTTAAAGCTGGGAGAACCCTTGGAGGATGGCTAGTCCAATTCTCTCATTTTATTGATAAAGAAAGGCCAGAAAAGATTAAATGACTTGGCTAAGGTCATTCAGATATTATGTGACAGGGGAAGCATGTGAATTCAGATCCTCTGACTTTACAACCAATGTGCTCTTTCTTGAAATTGCACCACATACATTCAAAGTGAAAAATGCTCCATTGTTTTATAGAAGGGATTCTGGCATTACTTTCTACTTACTCATGATGAGGGAGGGAGTGGGAGATGGAGTCTAGACCTGCTTTCAAGTTTTTTCCAGAGGTGAATGTGTAAAAAATTTGCATGGCAGAGAGAGAGAGAGAGAGAGAGAGAGAGAAAATCAGTTTCTACTTCCCTCTCCCCTGCCATCCTTCTCCCAATTATTCTGTTAGCTCCTTTGCCCTGAGGGCAGTTTATTGCTTCAGGGGACTGGAATTGGTTTAAAAAAAAAAAACTCCTCCCTCCCTATGCCCCATATGAGAGACCACTGTGTGCTCAGTAGACAGTAAAACCAAGGCTGTGGAATCTGAATAGCCTGAACCTTGGGAGACTTTTTTTTCCGTTGGAGAAGAGACAGATCAGCAATACACAAAGGTATTTTCCTTTCTTTCCCCTTCAAGTCAAGTCCAAGATGGCTAGATTATCTTTACCAAGGTTTATCAGAGACTAATTTCCATCTTTTCATCTTAGTTCTATTTAGGATAATTAAAAGATATTCAGTTTAAATTTGGGAAAAGGACAAGATTTTATTATTAAATTAGGTGCTTCCCCTCCGTTCCCCAAAGATATCCACAAATCATTAATCAATCAGTAAACTTGTGGCCAATAAACACTGTAATCAATCAACCAAGGAGTATGCATTGATCTCCTATTATGTGGTTAGCATGGTGCCAATTAAGGTGCAGTATCTCCCTGGCTATTAGAGACCAATCAGTGGGGTCAATCAGAAACATGTCAGACAGGCAACACCTACACTGTGCCAAGCTCTGGGGATACAAAGAAAGACAAAAACAGCTCCTGCTCTCAAGGAAGTCACAGACTAAAGGAGTGAGGCAGGCAGTGGGGAAAACCTTCAAACAGATGTGTGAAAACCAGACTATACAGGCCAATTTAAGGACAGTCTTAGAGTTAACACACTAGCATTAAGAGACTTAAGCCAGAGAAATTAGAAGGTAGAAATAAGGAAGGAGAGAAGTCCAAGTGTGGGGAAGACAGCTAATGACAATGACCAGAGTCAGAATATGGACTTTACAAGGGAAAACAAGGAGGCCTAAATCATTGAATTGCAGAATACTACAGGACTGGGTTGTGAAGAGATATGGAAGGAAGAGGAAGAATGGAGTGAGGTAGGTGTAAGAAGACTAGAAAAGAAGAAAGGATTAAGGTTATAAAAGACTTGTCAGAGATTGTTTTAGGGTTTATCCTCATCAATGACTGCAATCTGAATTGACCCAGAGGTAAATGCATTCACACACAAGTACAACCAACCACTGGGGCTATGGTTTCTGGGAACATCATACCCTATGCAAATTTCTTTCTTAGCCATGTACAAAGAAAGTATTTTGCCATAACTCCTGCCATTGCTGGGAAGTGAGTGACAAGAATCCCCAGCACAAGGAAATCCCTAGTGCTGGCTTATACAGCTTCAGCCTTATGGCTCCCAAGTGGAGACCATGACTGATCTGTGGGCATCTCATCACAGCTGTGAAGAGAGAGAAGTTGTTTATAACCTGCCATGTCTTAGCCCAAGGGCTTCTCTACTGGAGACAACAGGCAGCTTTTATACCTCTAAGCTACTAATGCAACTAGCAGCTGAAAAGGATAAAAAGAGACGAGGAAGACATAGTCCCTTCCCTTGAGGAGCTTACAATCCATTTAGAGACCCCAGTAAACATATGAAAAGTTAAATAGCAAGATAAAAGATGTCATAAAGCACTACATGATTAATTGACAGATGGTTAGTATAGACAATAAGTACTAGAATTTCAGAGGAGGGAGAGATTTCCATGAACATTCTAAAACCCAGGATAAGCATCAAGGATGATCATGGATGCAGAGTCAGAAAAGACCTTATCTAGTCCAGTTCCCTAATTAACCAGATGAAGAACCTGAAGCCCCCAAAATGTTAAATGGCTTTCAAATCACAGGTAGTGACTGAGCCAGGAACTGAATTTAGGTCCTCTGATTCCAAATTCAATACTTTTCCCATCATGATACAGCTTCCCATGTGCACCATAGTATCAAAAATCATTTCAGAAGTTTACAAATCAGTAGAGTTGAACTACAAAGGAAACTAGAGACCAGGAAGCCCAATCCATTCATTGTTAGTGTTGTTCAGTTATTACTCACCATGACCCTAGTTGAGATTTTCTTGGCAGAGAAGTTGGGGAATTTGTGATTTCATTCTCCAGCTCATTTTACAGATGAGGAAACTGAGACTAATGCAGTTAAGTGATATGTCCAGACTCACTGAACTAGTAAATATCTGAGATCAGATTTGAACACAGGAAGATGAATGTTCTTGACTCCAGACCCAGCACTCTATTCACTACACCACCTAGCTCCCCTTCTGTTCATTTTGTCAATAAGGAATTAGAGAGGCAAAGGATGCAAAGAGTTAATAGAACTAGCACTAAAATCTCTGTCACCTGACTTTTAGTCCTGATTTATTCCATTCATCAGCCAACAGCTGGAAACTTATAAAATGGGATCATAGGATCATAGACCCTGGAGCTAAGACTTCAGAAACTCTTTAATACAAGTCTCATTTTATTGCTGAAGAAGTTGAGATTCATAAGAGCTAAATGTGAGAACACACAAGTCAGAAATAGTCAAGTCAGAGTTTGAACTCAGAACTGAGAAAGAAATGGCAAACCACTCCAGTATCTTTGTCAAAAAAAAAACCCAAATGAGGTTATGAAAAGTCAGACATAACTCAACAACAGTATCACTTTTCCAACTGTGTCTTGCTTACGATGATATAGTAAAATCCTGTGAAAAGTTCAGCAAAGGAGACATGGCAAAGAAAGATTGAGCAATTTGGATGCCTAAAGGGAGGAAAATGGTATAGTCAGAGTGAGAGATGGCATTCAAAAAGCTATGAAGGCTGGAATGTAGAAGATGTTTAAAGAAGAGATAGTGAGGACATACTAGCAACAATTTTTCCTTCCCCACTTAGCTCTTCCTAAAATCATAGAATTGGAGACCTGGAAGGAGGGTGCTTCTATTCTAGATCTTTCTCCCTACAGTTGAAGCCTAGGAAAGTTAGCTATTCTGTTCAAGATCACAAAGCTATCCATGAGAGCATTGACTCCACTCCCCTCCCCCAGCAGCGCTTTCTCCATTCTACCTCAGAATAAGGTCTCTGTTGTCATTTAAAGGACAGCAATGATGTGTTTATGGGTGTGTAATTGGAGGTGCTTGGTTTGATTCAGAGCCTTCTAACAAAGGAAATCTGGATTTGAATTCTAGCATTCAATATTGTATAACCACATGGACAATAAATTCTTGTTGACTGTCTGATGTGGCTTTTCTAATCTAGAGCATTCATTAAGTTCTGGGACCGTGAACTGGTCAGAGCTGGATCCACCATTATAGCAATTCATTTGGTTTCTTTAGCTATCAGCAAATGACTCCAGAGTAGTTGACCTGGAAGTTATTAGATTATTGTGGTTGTTGATCTGAAAAAGAGAATAAATGTTGGCAGAACCATAACTAGGACAGGGTAACTGGGGCTTTGCCCCAAGGCCCTGAAATCTAGAAAATAAGAACATTTAAAATAATGATTTTTAAAAGACTGTACATTTTAAAAATCTGTTACATTTACATTTTGATGTCACTTTCACTCCTTAGCATTGCAAGAATAATTTGAGCTTAGCACCTAGTTAGCAAGAATATTAAGCTAAAATAGGACAATAACAGATGGCCTCCATTCTTCTCCTTGCAACCTCATTCACTTACATCATGGGATTCCTCAGAAAAATCCACTCAACTTTTCCTGAGGACAGGCTTTCCTGGCAGCATCATAGGATATATGTCTATCTTCCACTATACTGTGCCTCAAGGCCTTCCCTATAGAACCATTGCTACAGTCTTCTCAATTGAAATGGTGTTACTTTCACCCCACAGATTATATATTTAGTATGAGGCACCTCTTTTGCCCTGGCACCAAAATAGCTAGTTACAGCTCTAGTTGTTGATATTAATGCAAGTTAAATAGGAAGGAAGCAACAAATTCTTTAACCAAAGACTTTTTTCTATCTGTGGTGCAGAGAAAATGAAAAAAGAACAATATTAGAAGGAGATAATTTCCATCTTTTTTGGGGGGGGGGGTTTGGCAAGGCAATAGGGTTAAAGTGACTTGCCCAAGGTCACACAGCTAGATAATTGTTAATTGTCTGAGGTCAAATTTGAATTCAGATCCTCTTGACTCCAGGACTGGTGCTTTATCCACTGCACCACCTAGTTGCCCCTAATTTCTATATTCTAATGGAACATTCAGATGGGCTATATGGAGTGACTGGCTCACTTTTGTTGATTTTTGTTGGGTTGTTTTTTGTTTTTTAAGCATATTCCACATATTGTGCCCCTTACCATGGCCAAGGAGGAGCCACTGCAACCATGTCACTCTTGTGCTATTACCATTTCTCATTCCTACCTGTTAGTGACTCAAATATTTAGTTGACTCTGCTGGATTCTAGGTGTCACCATTTCCTCTCTCTTAAATAGATTTTTTCTCTTTGTCAGAGAGGCAAGCAAGTTCTTTCTTCCTCTCTTGCTCCTAGAAAACAATAGAAGACAGTTATTCCACATCACAGAGATTAGAGGCATGGAGTCCCGCCTATCTGGAAAATCCTCATAAACATTTTTGGACCTCTATACCAAAGAAGTCTGAATTATTATGGCATTAAAAGATAAAATATGTTGATATTATACAATATTATATAAATAGTTTAAGTAGATCTGAGTTTCTAACTTCCCATGTCATCTGCAGGCCTTTGCATGTGGTCTGTACTTCCACAAAACTTCCTCAAAATTCCCATTTAATTTCTTATGCCTACCATGATATCTAGAAAGGAGAATGGGACACTGGAATATAGAAGTATAACTAGTAATCCTGAATCTCACAACAAACTTCGGCAAGTATCAGGAAAGGTATCTTCAAATCAACTCTTTAGACAAATTTAGTTGAGGTGGGACAGGAACATACTGAAGAAAACCTCTATATTTTATTATTAAGGCTCCATAAGAGAGAGAGATCCTAGAATTTTAACCCAAAGGAAGGATATAGCAAGCTCATCTAGATAGCCAACCTCCAATGGAGAGGAAATAAAAACCCTGCACCATCTTGCTTTTGTCAAAATTGGATTTTTAAATTCTCAGTTGGCATCTGACTTTCTTCTCTGAATATATATGTATGTATATATGTATATATACATATATGTATCCAAGTATGCTTCTCCCCTTCCCATCTTCCTGCCAGATAACTATGGCATCTAACTGCCAGGATACTTGCTTATCTGTTCCTTGCATCCTCTTTCCAGCACAGAAATCCAAGCCCAACTAAAATCACTTTCTTCTCCAAAGTCGAAGCCTTACTTGGTGTCCTCCTACCAGCTTTCCTGCCTCTGGTCCTCTTGTCCTGAGCTCATTGGCAGTGATATAGTAACACATGTGCCATGGTCCAGTTTTACCCTTCCTCAGGCTAATGCAATACTACTAAGTTAGAAAATAGTTATTTTAGTGGCTAAAACATAATATATGATATCTGTCATGTCCTATGTAATATGGCAATAATATATTATATTGTTTATATTGTTTATATCATATCACATCATATTATCCTATCATATTATTATTATCTCTATTGCCCAGTTTTCTCATCTGCAAAACAGAGTTGAATTTGATGACTTCAAAAATCTTTTCTATCTCTATGATTTTATATTATTTTAATCACCCTCCTATATAATAGCAAGATTAAGAAGTATCACCACACCAATCACTGATATTCTTTTCTGCAGTCTGATGCCTGATGGGAGTTTTTATGTTTCTCATTAGTCTTTTAGAGAGGCTCAGTATATTTTCTCAGTTCCAATTACCTGGGCCTTTCTTCTTTTGGGGATTAGTAACTATTCAACTCACCCAAAACATGAAACAGTATAACTAAAATGTTCATTCTTCTCCCAACAGGGTGCTTAGGTTTTGACTGAGTAATCAAACTTTGTAAGAAGTTTTACTGAGATATTTACTCTGCAAAGTAGCAGGAATAGAAAATATTTTGTTCTATTATGCATGTCTGCTCACTGAAAAAAAAAAAAAAAGAGGGAAAGTCCCTAACCATGAGATTCAGGCTGCCCATCTGTTTTTAAGCATCTTTTGAAAAATATTACTCCCAACAACTCATGCCATCAAAAATTAATAATAATAACAAAATACCAATTTAGTATTTTAAAGTTTGCAAAGTTATTTTTTATTTTTTATTTTTTAGGTTTTTTGCAAGGCAAATAGGGTTAAGTGGCTTGGCCAAGGCCACACCGCTAGGTAATTATTAAGTGTCTGAGGCTAGATTTGAACTCAGGTACTCCTGACTCCAGGTCTGGTGCTCTATCCACTGCACCACCTATCTGCCCCCTGCAAAGTTATTTTTGTTTATTATCTCATTTTTATATTATCTCATTATCACAAGAATTGCATGAGATAATATCCCCATTTTACAGATGAGGAAACTGAGGATCAGAGATGCTAAGTGATTTGACTGGAATCACACAATTAGTGCCTGAAAAAAAATTCAAATTCAGGTGTTCCTAACACCAAATTGTAATGTCTGTCCCCTCCGCTGTACTGAAAAAGAAAGTTTTTATGGAAGAATATAGGAATTTAAAATAGTATCCCAAATTACAGTTCTCTCCACAGAGAGTTGCTGAGAATTTTAATACCTTAGGCAATGTGTTATGTTAAACTTATGCAGCCACCTCTAAATTATCTGTGCAATGTCGTCAGAAACAGCGTGGAGAAGTGAAATCCACACATAATTTAAAACCTCAGGATAATCATTACTTTCAACTTCCTCCCCCACCAAACCTTTACCCTGAACTAATAAGTTAGGCACTGTCGCAAAGTGTCGTGTTAGACCTTTCTTTCCCATCTCATCCCTTGTCTTCTCTCTGATGAAGTCAATCATAGGCATTCATAGATAATTATAACATCATAGTTATAAGCATGATATACTGTTCTCACAGTTAAGAAGAACTCCGTTGAAGTCCTGCTTCTGAAACATATTACCTATGTGACCATAGGCAAGTTACTTACCCATTTATAGCCTGCAGCAACTCTCTAAGGAGTAAAGTTAGAGAATCATCACTTCTTTGCACACTAGTTCCCTGACCTGATGAAATCACAGTTCCCTCCACCAAAAAAGGGGTATCTAAAGGATATTGTCTAGTCCAGGAGTTCTTAACCTGGGGTCCGTGAATTGTTTTTAAAAAGATAAAAAGATAGATAGATGATAGATAGATAGACAGATAGATGGAGAGATAATAGGTAGATGTTTGATAATGAGTTAGAGATAGATGATATTCATGCCAATGAAACAGATGATTTATATAGATATATAATAGTAAAATAGGTGATATATACAGATATATAATATATACATAGAAATAAATGATTATTGATGGATAATGAAATAGTGAGAAAGATAATAGATAAGTGATGTGCTGGCTCAGATAGCAGATGATCTATAGATAGAAATAGATGATAGTGAGATGATGATATCTAGATAGATAACAAATGATAGATAAATTGCATTTCATTATAATCTGCTCCCTTTAAATCCCATTTTGTGCATTAAAAACAGAAAATAAACATGATTCTGAGGATTTCTATAGGCTTCATTAGACTCCCAAAAGGATCTCTGCCTCATTTAAAAAAAGAAAAGATGAAACAGCCTCCTATCTAGTCCAACTCCCTCATTTTACAAATAAGAAAAATAAAGCCCATGGAATTTAAGGGTCCAAGATCATGCTAATGAGTAGTGAATAAGCCAAAAATGCCAAGAGCAATAATAATGTGAAGTAATGAGGAAAACGGAAGGGAAACCAAAGGCCTGGCTAATGGGTACCTGAGTGAGGAATTGCCCTGCTACAGTAACTCACCAGGAATTCTGGCATGCAAGCATTGCCAACTTTCTTTTGGACTTTCATTCCAAGACATACTGTAGGTCTGTGTGTGTACATGGCACCTAAATAATCAGTCAACTCAGTGAAAAATTCAATTTTGTTGGAAACATCAAGTCAGACTGATTGCTTGGCATGATTGAGACAAAATAACTAATTGATTTGACAGAAGGTTTTATTTTCCACCTGATTTGGCAGTGCATCAACAGTCACAATTCCCTATCTCCTTGGCTTCCCCATCTTCCTCAGTGTTTAATCACAGGATCTAGGAGTAGAGGTAAAATTCAATTTTAGTTTAAAAAAAAAATCTTCAAATCATGATAAAAGTTTCCAAACTTCAGTCAATGGCTCACCTGTTTTAATAGAATGAAGAATTTAGATATCCCCCCTCCCCAGCTTTTAGGGTTATGGGATTTAGTATGTAAACTGAGGATATCTACAATCACCTTAGAATTCCTGTTTTAGAACAAAAGATTCTGGGTTGGCTTCCCAGTTGTGTAGAAAGAGGAAAGAGGAGCAGAGAGGAGAGAGGGAATAGGGGAGGGGAGGGGAGGGGAGGAGAGGGGAGGAGAGGGGAGGAGAGGGGAGGAGAGGAGAGGAGAGGGGAGGAGGAGGGGAGGGGAGGGGAGGGGAGGGGAGGGGAGGGGAGGGGAGGGGAGGGGAGGGGAGGAGAGGGGGAGGGGAGGGGAGGGGAGGGGAGGAGAGGAGAGGAGAGGAGAGGAGAGGGGAGAATTCAAGCCAAAAACTCACTTGGAAGTAGGTCCTAGAAACATATGATTTGAGTTTAGGAGCAACAGATCTTCAACTAAGGAAGAATCCACATAAAGCAGAGTCAAGAGAACAACTAGTAAAGAGAATTGTGGGGCTTTGATTAATGATGGTTTGCTTCCTACAAAGAAGCAAGCTAACTGCACTGTCTCTTCCCTATGCCTTTCCCTACTCAGCTGAAAGCAATGCAGCTGTGGGCTTGGAGGGCTTTAAATCATGAGCTCTTTCATCCAGTTATTGTTACTCAGGCTTTATTTGCATTTCCACATTGGAATTCTGAGATATCCTGAGGCTCAATTTTCATAGATAACACTTGAAAGAATTTGAGGTTATTCCCAAGTTCTCTAACAGAGTCAGGATTCACTGAGGAGGGAGCAACGTCTGTATTCTACAACAGTCTGCCATGTCTCTCTTCAAAAGTGGGAGGACCAAGATTATTAACCTACCTGCCTTCATGGATGGCAGAAACCAAATGAAATGTGATCATCTGGCTACCTAACAATCCTAGAGTGGTTTTGAACTACTTCCTTTGGAGAACAATTTTTTTAAGTACTTAGGAATTTTAGTGTCTACATTTAAATCAGACTCACTGGAAGCAATTGGTGACTTTTGCCCAACAAATATGGTATGAAGGCTGGATGCAGGATCAGAGTGTTTCAATAAACAGTTTAGCTAACACAAATTTTTGCCTTTTCCAACCCCTTTCGTACCACATTTAGTGATAAGAATATTACTGCTCACCTAAAATGAATTGTGTGATCACAACTGTCCAAGTCAAGTCACCCTCCTACCAATGGCAACTGCCCTTAGCTGATGAGGGGATTGGAAACATGTGAACTTGTTAATCAGTTCATGGATTGCCCCAGAGAAAGACACTATGGAGCCATTCTTCAGAGGGAAGCCAACTTGGATGACAAATGAGAATGACTCTGCTTGGCCCCAGAGGATAGAACTGAGAGCAATGGGTAGAAATTGCGAAAAGTCAGATTTTTGTTCCACATATGGAAAAGTATCCTACTAATTAATAGAATGGATTGTCTCTGGTGGGATAGTCCCCAGTGTCTGAAGTAATACCAATGGAGACTCAAAGAGCACTTGTCCAGGATATTACAGAGGAAACTCAGGCTTTAGGCACAGGTTGAACAAGTTTGACCTCAGATCCTTTCCACTTCTGAGGTTCTGTGATCCTAACCTTTAGCAGTCCAACCCAAAGTAACAATAGGGTGCCTGCTCCCCAAAAGCTTTTATTAATGATTGACTAATTTTTATAATGCTGAGGAACATGAGGGGAAACTTAAAAGTTAGTCAGAACTTCAGTGAAATTAATCTACCTCTCAATATTTCCTAGAACTGTTATCCTTGTGGATGGAGTGCTAGCAGAACTAAAGGCTTAATTTCCCCACTATGCTCCATGTATTTTGACCCTTTATC
Source organism: Macrotis lagotis (assembly GCF_037893015.1). Lineage (NCBI taxonomy): Eukaryota > Metazoa > Chordata > Mammalia > Peramelemorphia > Peramelidae > Macrotis > Macrotis lagotis. Next base: position 260,556,659 of record NC_133666.1, read on the forward strand.
TCTTAAACTAATAATTCTACTGGATTTAGGGTATTGGTTCATAGAAAGTTAAATCCCAAAGGGACCTCATGTCCAAAGTTTAGAATCACAGATTTAGATCTGGAAAGGATCTTACAAGCCATATTCAAACCCCTCCTTTTACAATTCAGGAAAAGCAAAGTATAGAAAATTAATTTGACCAAGCTCACACAGGCCATGAGTGACAGAGCCAGGATTTGAAGCTGAATCTTCTAACCCTGAATTCACATTCTTTCCACTACACCATGCTGCTTATAGTGAGACAGAGAATTCTGCAGTACAATTCCCCCAAAGTCACTTGGATTATTAGAAGTCTGCCCAAGGTCTACTATTTCCTGAATAGTACTGTCACTTAATCTGGTCTACCAAAGTTCTCCATGGTAAAGAATTCCTCCAAGTGATCCCCCGGACTTCCCTCAACGGCCACTCCTCTTCTCTCCTCCTTCCTTCCCTCTCCTCTTTTCCTCTCCCCTCTCTCCTCCTCTCCCCTCCATCTTCCCATTTCCAAGTCCTATCTTGAAATCAATAGGCTCAAAATAGAATGATAGAAAGACAACATACGGGTAATATGACCTAGGAAAATTGACCACTGCATTTTAGAAGCTGAAGGGGCCTAAACTATAATTAGAAATTTTTCACCTCAGACAAAAATGTTGGCGGGTGGGTGCGATATGGATAGGAGTGGCAAAGAAGATATTCTAAGCACAAGTGAGATCTTGCCAGGGTGAAGGACGATTTGGCCTTAAACCCTATGGGAGTTGGAGTTGAGGGTTATGTGAGTAGGGGAGAGAGGGCCAATGGATAGGCTGGTGGAACATCATGAGTCAAGACGCAGGGAAGATAGTTGTCGTATGGAAAAAGTGCACCCTCCCGAAGAAGATGCAACCCCTCCCCCACTGTCATGCTAGTGTTCTCCATTTGTCCAGTGATAGTTCGAGGCCTGAAGGGATTTTGGAGTTCATCTCATTCTTCTGCCCCATTTTCTAATTTTCATGGTGGAGTGGAAAAAAGAGCATTGGCTCTGAGAGTCAGAGGATCTGGGTTTAAAACTCCGTTACTTCAAGTAATTACCGATGTGACTTCTGGCTAGTCTCATCAGCATCTGGGACCTCAGAGCCTAGAAAGCTGGGAGGTTGGAACTGGTGACTTCTAAGACACCTTCCAGTTCTAGGTGTAGCATTCTATGGTTCTCTCTCCATCCTTCGATTTGACAGTGCCCTATCCGATGGAATTACATAGGGCTGGGTTCGATTGTTGCTTCAAAGCATGCTGTGCCCATCTCCCTTCTAGTCCCCAAGCCACAGCAGCTGTGGAGAACCATAGAAAAGAAAGCAGGGAGGCAGTCATTGTTTCCGGCTCTACCTTTAAGTTACAGTAACCAATGTCTTGCCCTATCTCTGGTGTTTTTCCAGCAGCCCTAGCACAAGATGAAGTACCCCTCCTGGATTGTGGCCACACTCCAGCTCTCCAGGGGGCACCAGGCCACTCCAATTGATCTTCATCTTCCTCCCATGAGCCCCTGAGAGCATATATGCAAATTCAGCAAAAGCACCCTGGGTTAGAGTGTGGGTCGGAGCTAAGAAATGGATGTTCTTTCCACATCCTCATCATCATCATCTGCCCAATCTGTCAGGACTGGGAAAGGAAAATCATTTACTCTGGGAAGAAATCCTGCCTGTGTTACTCAGAACTCATTTGCATAGAGTTAATGATTCACACACTGGAGGGACCTTGGGCTCCCTCCCAAACTTGGGGGGAGGGGTAAGGAACTTCCTTTCACCCCATTTTTCTCCAATGGGACCATGAGTCATAAACATAGGATCAGGAAGCACTTGACCCAGCGCCACTCCCCCATGGGGCTGGCCCGTTGAATGGGCCACCCCGACCACCAAGGCAGGTGAGTTAGCAGTAAGGACACTGGCAAGCAGCAGGCATCCACGGAGGCAGAAGCCAGAACCTGAACTGGCAGAGGGCCAGGGCCCTGGGTGGGGTGAAGCCAAACAAAGGCTGGGCCAGTGAGCCTATTTAATTATTCATCTCTGGAGAATGAATGACAGTCTCTTGTAGGGAGGGGTGGGGGTAGAAGGCTGGGAGGTGGGGAGTGAGGACAGACATCCTTAGCTCGGCATTTCTTGCTGCATGTTTCTGATCTGGCTGAGCTCACCCTCCATCTGTGAGTGAGAAGCCGGCCTCTTGACCGGTTCCAGCCCCGTCCTCAGTGACCCCAGTGCCTCTTCCTTTAGCTAGGAGTAGGGGCGCGGATCACCCTTCCCAACAGCCAGAACAGATGTACGGGAGGAAGTTACATAACTCTAGGGACCCAGAAAGGCAAAAATCAGTTTGGGTGAATTTTTGCTGCTTCCCTCCCCCTCCTTTCTGTCAATCAAAGGGATTAGGTTAAGTTATGAAGAGGGAAGCTGAATGATTTGGGGGCCTGTCCCTGCTTATCACTAGACTTGGTGGCTCTGCGTACTCACTGAGACCCGGCTTTCTCCAGGCCAGTGGTATCCGAGTGTACTTGAATGAACAGGGCACGTAACAAAGGCCCCACCACAAAAGAAATCTGGTAATGAGATCAGGAGAGAGACGGCCCAATTGCGAGGGAGTCTTTGTCCAGAGTTCGGGTATTAATCTCCACTGCTCTATTTCACAATAATTGTTTTTAATAGAATAGATTAGCTTTCCATCAGCACAAAATGCCACGGTCAATAATTAACCACGAAAGGCTCCTCTCATCCAATCACACACATACCTGAGCCCATTTGGCTGACAGTTGGCCAGGGGAGAGGAGGTGGACTGGCCAGGCCACAAGCCTTTGAGAATACCAGGAGAAAAGGGTTTCCCAGTGACAATTAGAGAGGAATAAGAGGTAATGACACAGAAAATAGGGAGCCTGCTGGGCTAAAGCAGAAACTCAAATGTCAGGGGTCATGGAAGGCCAGGGAGAATTAGGAAAGTAAAAACTTTATGGGAAGAAAAAAATGAGACAGCAACAGCAGCTGCCCAGGCAGCACTTTGAACGGCAGAACCTCCAGCACAGCAGGAAAACTAGTTGTTGGGACTCAAGCTCTTTTGTGGGACTTGGATTTTTACAAGAAGCTGGTTTTTTTTTTTCAAAATGTTATTGATTTGGTCCTCAGTCGAGCTCTGAGGAAGATGAAATACAGTGGACTTCCCCCTATCCCAGATGCTCAGTTATCCCAAACACCTGCCTGCGGTAATTACAGGGCTTCAGAGGAAAACGACAGAAAGAAATCTGCTCGCATATTTTCCTCCCATTGTGCTTGGCTCATTTGAATTATAATGTATTGCAGTCCATAGTATGAAATTTTGTGCTTTGAATAATGAATTTCCTCTGAGCTCAGGGTACCTGCATTTCTCTTTGGTGGCCATTGAAAATCTCATGTTCAATGTCCAAGTGTTAAGCTGAAGAGGATTTCCAAAATCCCAGAATCATGTGATGGTAATCACCCCAATAGCAGCCTTTCTTCTGTCTTTACACCTGTGGAATGGCATCAAGTACCTTCTTTGCTTTTAACATCCCTGAGGCAGCAAGGTAAATAGAATGTCAGACCTAGAGTCAGGGGGACCTAAGTTGAAATGCTTAAATCTGACCTTACATTCTAGCTGGCTATGTGAGCTAAGGCAAGTCCCCTAGCCTCTGTCTGCCTCAGTGTCCTCATTTGTTTCTTTTAAAAAATATTTTTAAATTTTTATTTAAGGCAATGGGGTTAAGTGACTTGCCCAGGTTCACACAGCTAGGTCATTAGTAAGTGTGTGAGGCTGGATTTGAACCCAGGTCCTCCTGACTCCAGGGCCAGTGCTCTATCCACTATACCACCTAGCTGCCCCTCCTCTTCATTTATAAAATGATGATAATGATGACCCTCCCAGAATTGTGAGGATAAAAGGAAATATTTATCAAAGTGCTTCACAAACCTGAAAACACTTTATAAATGCTAACTGATATTATTGTTGACATATCATTGAATGGATTTTAAGAGAAATCTGCAAGTCTTACATAAGGACACAAGCATGATGTGATCATATAAATACAGCATTTGGCTTTCTAAACTGGACTAATACATTGGTAGGTGTACTATATGACTGTATTGTACTTCTTTCAAACAGTTTTAGCATCTGCTACTTCTCTTATACTCACAACAGCCCCTTGAGGGAGAGAAAGCCCAATGGTACTATCCAAATGTCACTAATGGAAAACCTGGGGAAGAGAGAGAGAGAGAGAGAGAGAAAGAGAAAGAGAGAGAGAAAGAGAGAGAGAGAGAGAGAGAGAGAGAGAGAGAGAGAGAGAGAGAGAGAGAGAGAGAGAGAGATTAAAAGACCTGGCCAAGATTACACCAGGTGTATGTGGCAGAGGTTTTGCAGAATATTGGTCTCCTGACTCTTTTCCCATTCTTTCCATAGGACTACGCTGGAATGTGTATATATAAAAACAATAAGGACTGATAGGTGAAGATCTAAAACAGATGTGAAAAAACAGTATGGTACAGAGGAAGGAGTGTTTGGCCTCAAGTCAGAAGACCTAAATTCAAATGGCATCTCTGCTCCTTACTTTGAACAAGTCACTAAGCCTCTGTTTATCCATCTGTATAAAGAAAAGGTTGGACTGGGTTGATATAGAATCTGAGCATCTAAATCAGCCTTTAATCCATTTAGCCTCCCAATAATAAAATAGGGTCTCTTAGGTGAAGCAGTCACAGAGCCTGGAGACAGGAAGACCAATTTTTCCATGTTCAAACATTATTAACCAGCTGTCTAACCTTGGGCAAGCCATTTAATTCTGTTTATCTCAGTTTCCTCATTTGTAAAATGAACTGGGGAAGAAAATGGAAAACAATTATACTATCTTTGCCAATAGAACCCCAAATAGATCATGAAGAGTCAGATGTGACAGAAAACAGGTGAACAACATTACCACAACATCACCTAGTCTGTCTGTCAATAAATATTTATTAAGTAATGGCCAGGTATTTTGCTAAGCACTAGATAAAGACAAACCAAGACAGTCCCTGCCCTCAAGGGGCTTTCCATCCTACTCTAAATAAAATCCAAACTCAATTTAATATTCAAGGCTCTATACAATCTAGCATTCCAGTCACTATTCCCTTTCAGTTTTTTGACATTCCTCTCAAACTGAGCTACTTGCCAGTCTTCGAATTCCTGGTACCTCCTTCTGCACTTCCACCTCCTCCTCCATAGCCTTATTGAAAGTCTTTTCTTTCTTCCAGGTTCAGGTTAGAGGCCATCTCCATAATCTCTCACTTGTGGGATCTCTCTTAGTATTTGAATTGTGATTCATTATTCACAGCTTTCTGATCATGAAGCTTAATAGAACTTCAGTTCCTCCTTAGAAATGATATCAGACACCCTAGTCCTTGACTCAGGGCTTCCTTTTTCACCATTTTATAAACCTCTATTTGCCACCTGCTGCTTACTACTTGTGTGATCTTGGGCAGGTCACTTAATTTTTTGTAGCTTCAGTCTTATCAACTGTAAAATAGTCTACAAAGTCTCTAAGGGTACATTCCAGCTCTAAATCTATGATTTAGACCTATGACCTCTGAACACCTTGAACCACTGTGTCTCTTAATCTTCATTAGTGGGGATTAGCAGATCTGTCACTGAATCAAGATTAGTCTTTCCACTTCTTTTACCAGTACTATCAATAGTTGGTGCCAACTTTTGATGCCAACTTTCTTTTTCCCTTCCTTCCCTGCTCTAGATCAAAAAAATATATTTTCTAGGGTTTTTCTTCATAATGGGAAATAATATACTCAGAAATTCTGATAATAGGGAAAACTACCCATTATAGACTGGATAGTAAAAAAAATAACAATTCTATAGGGCTTTAAGGTTTACAAAGTGTTTTCCTCATGACTTTATAAGAAAACTGGTGTACTTTTATTTCTATATTAAGTATGAAGAAATAGAGTCACAAAAAAATTAAGTGTCTTAACTAGAGGCCTATGGATAGTAGGTACTAGAGATTCACTGAGGACTTCTGCCTTGAAGAATAACTATGTTGTTGTTATTGCTCAGCTAGTTCAGTCATGTCTGATTCTTCATGTCACCATTTGGAGGTTTTCTTGGTAAAGATACTAGAGTGGTTTGCCATTTCCTTCACCAGCTCCTTTTACAGATAAGAAAACTGAGGTAAAGAGGATTAAATGACTTGCCCAACGTCATATAGCTAGTAGGTATCAGAGGTCGAATTTGAACTCAGGTCTTCCTGACTCCAAGCACAGTGTTTTATCACTATACCTCCCAGCTGTACATAACTGTTAAAATAACTTATATTTATATAAAGTTTATTATGGGCCAGGCACTATACTTAAGCATTTTATAATTGTTATTTCAATTAGTCCTACAACAACCTAGGAGGTAGGTGCCATTTTTATCCCCATTTTACAGATAAGGAAACTGAGGCAAACAGGGTTTAAATGACATGCCCATAGCTAGTAAATGTCTGAGATCAAATTTGATTTCAGGTCTTTCTGACTTCAGGCCCAGGTCCATCCACTGAATCATCTAGTTAAAGAACATGGTTGCTTCTCAAGTACCCAAATTATTAATGAAGGTGGTAGATAGAGTTTTCTGATCAATTTAATGAGCTTATAGGCTATTAGAACTTCATATGGACCTCTGATTATTTCTCATCGATGGGAATGAATTTATTTGGAGTGCTACAGATTAAAGCTTTCCCTTTGTGTTGCCTTGTAAAAATAATGTCATTTGGAACATCTGCCTTTTTTGCCTTTTAGAGAGAGGATAGACCAGAGAGCTAAAAGTACACTTAGCTTTTGGAATCTTTGGAACTTTTTTTAATAGAGAAGAGGGTGAATTTCTTTTTTTTTTAAATTAATTTTTATTAAAGATATTATTTGAGTTTTACAATTTTCCCCCCAATCTTACTTCCCTCCCCCCACCCCTCCACAGAAAGCAATCTGTCAGTCTTTACTTTGTTTCCATGTTGTACCTTGATCCAAATTGGGTGTGATGAGAGAGAGAGAAATCATATCCTTAGAGAAGAGACAAGAAGTCTAAGAGGTAACAAGATCAGACAATAATATATCTGTGTTTTTCTAAATTGAAGGGAATAGTCCTTGAACTTTGTTCAAACTCCACAGCTCCTTATCTGGATACAGATGGCACTCTCCTTTGCAGACAGCCCAAAATTGTTCCCAATTGTTACACTGATGGAATGAGCAAGTCCTTCAAGGTTGAACATCACCCCCATGTTGCTGTTAGGGTGTACAGTGTTTTTCTGGTTCTGCTCATCTCACTCAGCATCAGTTCATGCAAATTCCTCCAGGCTTCCCTGAAATCCCATCCCTCCTGGTTTCTAATAGAACAATAGTGTTCCATGATGTACATATACCACACTTTGCTAAGCCATTCCCCAATTGAAGGATATTTACTTGATTTCCAATTCTTTGCCACCACAAACAGGGCTGCTATAAATATTTTTGTACAAGTAATGTTTTTAGAGGGTGAATTTCTTATCCAGAATCAGAGGTTTTGCCTTTCTAGCAGTTCCAAGTGTTAGAATTCTGGGACTCAGAGAGAGAAAGGGAGTTTCTGAATGTGAGCTTCCTGAAAAGAGGTGCCAGAACCAGAGGAGCATTAAAGAACTAAGTTACAACATGGGAGAAGCAAAAATCTGAACTTTGCCCTCCTTTATTATAGTAAATTATTCACATAGTAACAAGCAGGTCTGATGGAAAGAGTTTTGCTTCTCCGATACTTCCAAATTTGTTTTCCTTCCAAAGGTAGTACAAATATTCAACTATTATGATTCAATAAGCATTTGCAATGAGGTTGAATACTTGTATGGGAATTGTGTAAAGACTCACTGGTTTAAGAGACAGCAAGAAGAGTTTTCTATTCATCTTAAGTGCTTTTCCCTTCTGAGGAATATTCATGCCCTTAGGACTGGTACATAATCAATCAATAAGCATCAGAGAGCCACATATGAAGGTGAAAATGAACAGGATTCACCTTTCTGGAAAGCAATTTGGAATTTCGCCCAAAGGGCAACAAAAATCTGCATACCCTTTGATCCAGCAATACCATACTGGGTCTACCCTGAAGAGATGACGAAAAAGGGTAAAAACATCACTTGTACAAAAATATTCATAGCAGCTCTTTTTGTGGTGGCAAAGAATTAGAAATTGAATGAATGTCCATCAAATTGTGGTATATGTACATTATGGAACACTATTGTTCTACTGGAAACCAGGAGGGATGGGAATTCAGAGAAGCCTGGAAGGATTTGCATGAACTGATGCTGAGTGAGATGAGCAGAACCAGAAGAACATTGTATACCCTAACACCAACATGGGGGCAATGATCAACCTTGATGGACTTGCTCATTTCATCAGTGCAACAATCAGGGACAATTTTAGGGTATCTATGATGGAGAATACCATCTGTATCCAGAGAAAGAATTGTGGAGTTTAAACAAAGACGAAAGACTATTATCTTTAATTTTAAAAAAGTTATTATATAATTTTGCTATCTCTTATATTTTATTTTTTCCTTAAGGATATGATTTCTCTCTCAACACATTCAATTTTCATCAATGTATGTCATAGAAAAAATGTAAAGACTAACAGACTGTCTTCTTTTGGGGTTGGGGGAAGGGAAGTAAGATTAGGCGCAAAATTGTAAAATTAAAAAAAAAGAAAATGAATGGGATTCACCAGCATTTCTGAGGGTTCCTTATTTAGCAAAAATCAAGTTTATTTCCCATCTTACGAGAGTATGAATTCTTATGAGTCTGGAGAACTGTTCAGACCTATTAAGAAAGAGGAAACTCATCAAGAGGAGTATTATAAAGTTTATAAAGGCTACTGTGAGTCTTCCATGTGCTCTCATTTTCTATGGTTCAAAAAAAAAATCACTATCTTGTACTCAGTATGCCCTATTTTTTACCATAAATACTTTAACTTGATCTGGGGATCTTTTAACCCACATCTATGGAAATCTGTACAAAAGTTAAATTCAAAGTATATTTGGAAATTTCCCATCCAAGAACTCAGAACAAAAATGAACCAAAGAAAGAATGATTTGTTGGGACTGCCTCCAAGATTGGTCCCAGTCTGTGTAAGCAAAGAATGGGGTGCTCAGCCATGAATTGCATCTGGGATCGTCCGGGATTATTGCGCTGGCAGAGGGAAGCCAGACTTATTTGCCCTAGCATGGCAAATAGTCATCATAGTCAGCATAGGTCATTCAGGATTGTTTGATTATTTTTAGAGCTAGACTATTTGCCTTAGTACAACATGAGTCAGGAGAGATTACTCTAATTGTACCATATGAGTTGCACCAAATAGTTTTCTTGCTAAAGTTTTCCAGGTCCCAAGTTGCCCCATGATTTTCCAGGCTTGGAGCCTACATTCCAGTGTTGCTTCCCTCTGACCCTCTATGAGAATAATGTCTTCCATACCAAAACCTGCATTTGACCACTGTGTAGTTGATTGGGGATTTTCCTGTCCGGTAACTCTAAATCCTACTCCTCTGTCTATTTACAATCCCAAACTCACTTTTTGCTAATCAGGAAGCTGTCTGACTTCTTGTGACCTTTTGGTCACAAGGAAAGAAAGGAAAAAAGAGTTCAGAAAATATCTTCTTGCAATTATACTCAGGGGGGAAAAACCCCCAGTAAATCAACCTGGCACCCAGTTTACCCTCAAAATTCACAAAGCATACCATACTTTCTTATAAATTATAGGACTTAGAATTGGAAGGGACCTTAAAGATTCTCTTTTATTTTTCAGAGGAAGAAACTGAGTCAGATGACAATGAAAAATTCACCCATAGTCACCCAGGTAGTATCAGAGCAATGATTCAATCCTAGTGCTATTTACCATAAAGTATATGTCTCCTATCTTCTCCTACTCTTTACTATCTTTTTCTGTATACTTATATTATCTCTTACCCTTTACCCCATATTTTAACTCCCTAAAAGCAAACCCATGTTTTATTTATTTTGGTCTTAGCACCTAAAACAGTACTTTATACTTAGTAAGAACTTAATAAATATTTATTTTATATTGAATGAATTGAAATCCCTTGATAATTTTTTAAAATAGTTAACTAATTTCAGCTATTTGCTCCAGCAAAAAAAAAAAAAAAATAGCAAAATGGAGTTGTTTTGAATAACTCCTGAAGATTCTTCTCAAATGCAGGAATAAGTAGGCAAATAATGACCAAAGGATAGACATCAGGAAAAAGCAAAGGTCATGGGTAACCCACAAAGAAAATCCTTTAGATATGCTGGATGGGTAGTCCATTGTGTTAGTGCATCAGTACCTAAATCTTGAATCACATTGTAGATAGACTGTGACCTTGTCCAAGACCTGAATAGAAGAAGAATGGACTAGAATATTGCTCCTCAATAATCCCAAGCAACTCCCCGAAGTCAAAGACCATCTTTTCAATTTCCAATATTCTCCTAGAGTTTCAAGATAGTTTCTAATCATGGAACATCATTGTCTCTGAAGAATCATAATTACCAGGAACCCAGAGGGTAATGGAGAGATGCATTGCAGATCTAAAGAGGCCACAGCACATTAGTAACACTAATTGGCCTCCAAGTAACAACACGAAAGATATTATCAAGAATACATACATACAACCATAGGGCATAAAGCACTGTCCTTAGAGTTAAAATAGCTATGTAATCATAGGCATATTACTAAATCCTAGTTACCTCTCCGACCCTTGTCTCCAAATGGCTACATATAACCAGAGAAGGAGATGGGCCTGCCCTGTAGCTAGAATGAAGTATTAAAAATGGACAACCCACTTGTAAACTAGCACATAGTTATGCTTAATTAATATTGACAGACTGATTTCCACTCTTTTCTATGTAATATTAAAAAACTTAAGGGAAAGTCTCTAGTGTATTATAGAGAACCTCCATGAGGGGAATCATTCAGGATAAGGAGGTATAAAAGGCTTCCACTGAAGCAAGAACAGTTGTTATATTGCTTTCTGGTTAATGACTTGTTCTCTCTATGCTACTGGTCCTGGGAAATGTTTCAGAACTATGGAACCAAGGCCCTATATTTGAAGTTCCAAGAACTTTGGTCTAAAGACTAAAGAATTTTAAAGTACTTAGAATGTGAAAGACTTTGCCAACCATTTTGGGTGTGACGGTACTTCCTTAACTAACTTGATAGTCATACTGTCTCCAGCAGCAATAAGAGGTTGGGAATATGATTTGCAATAGAACAAATTGTTCTTGGGCTGATTTCTCTACCTTGTCCAAGATGCACCTCCTCAGGGAAGCCTACTTCTGCCTCTTAGGGTCATTGAGTCATAAAATATTAGAGCTGGGAGGGACTTGAGAAGTTGCCTAACCTAGTTCAATTATTTTATAGATTGAAAAAAAATAAGATCTAGGAAAGTGAGTTATCCAAGGTCACACAGCATGTAAATAATAAATTCACCAGGGAAAGAAGTTCACATAAGATAGAATATTTCAGTATCTAGTTTAGATAAAGAAAGAAAACAATAATAAGATCAAATACTTGTGGAATGTTTTAATTATACATAGTCAAAGCATGCCCCCATATTATCATTCCTCTCCCATCCTCCATTATTTCGTAAAAAAGTTTCTATGTCAGTGTATAATGATAAATGAAATTCTTTTAGCAGATATAAAATCTTTTATTCTACATTTATTAATAAGGATGGAAGCGGTAACACAGGGACTCAGATTATAGGAAAAGATTAAAATGGCTGATTTCAAGCTCTGTTTATGTGAATAGGCTGAAATAAGAGAAAAAGAAATGAGAAAACATTGGGTCCCTGTAGTGGTGGATATGTAAAATGAGGTACCCTCAATAAGGATAAAAGGGCATAAATGTAAGCTATTAGTAATACAGTTTTTTTTTTACTAAGATAAGCACTGTTCCTGGGCCCTGACTAATCAAAAAAAAAATTACTCTATCCTTCTCCAGATCATAAACAACTTTCTTTTTTTTAAAAAAAATGATTGTATTTATTTTGAGTTTTACGATTTTTCCCCCATTCTTGCTTCCCTCTCCCATCCCACCCCCCACAGGAAGTATTCTGTTAGTCTTTCCTTTGGTTCCAAGTTATACATTGATCTCAGTTAAATGTAATGACAGAGAAATCATATCCTTAACGAAGAAAAATAAAGTATAAGATAGTAGAATTACATAATAATATAAGTTTTTTTTCAATTTGATGGTAATAGTCTTTAATCTTTGTTCAAAGTCCATAATTCTTTCTCTGGATACAGATGGTATTCTCCATTGCAGATAACCCAAAATTGTCCCTGGTTGTTGCACTGAAGGGATGAGCACATCCATCAAGGTTCATCATCGCCCCCATGTTGCTGTTAGGGTGGACAGTGTTTTTCTGATTCTGCTCATCTTGCTCACCATCATTCCATGCAAATCTTTTAGGCTTCCCTGAGTTCTCATCCCTCCTAGTTTCTAATAGAACAATAGGAACACCTCTTTCTTAAAAGTTTATCTATGCCTTAGAAAACATCTTAACTTCTGGTGGATACTAGAAAGGAAAAAAACCATTCTCAAACTTAATCTCTTCTTTCTCTCCCTTCCAGATGGGAGAATTACTTTTGCCTGTCTCAAAATATCCTATTTTCAAACCTATCATTGAGCCTCGAATTCCACTGTCACCTTCTTTGGGGTAAGAAATTGAAGACTTGGCTTAAAATACAAACATATTACTTAGGAAGTATAACACATTAGTACCATAATGCTTTATAATAATAATAATAATAATAATGATAATACAATAGCCTACATTTATATAGCATTTGAACTTTTGGAAAGTACTTTGTAGTTTCTTTACATTGCATATTAAAAGCACCTTGATGAACATTAAGCACCATATAGATGTCAATTATTATTTTTATATGAATTTTTTTATGAACCTATCAGGTGGATACCATAGATTTTGATGAGGAAACCATCTGTTGATGAGAAAACAATTTCAGAGGTTAAGTGATTTATTGAAGGTTACATTCTTAGTAAGTAGCAAAGGCAGAACTTGAACCCAGCTCTTCCTAATGCTTCTAGCCACTATGCAACACCATATCTTTTACCATTTTATAAATAAATTTATTCAGATAACTTCAGCTACCTAACAGGTCTAAGGTAGGATGAGAAATTGGGTTTGAGTAACCAGGTTCAAATCCTGGCTCTATTTACTAATTGTAGGAGCTTGGGCAAATCATTTAACCTTAACTTCTATTTCCTCATCTGTATAACTGAGGGGTTGAAATAGATGAGCTGTGAGTTCCCTTTCCAGTTCTAACCTTGCTAGCCTTTAAGTGGACACAGGAGGAAGAGGGAGCAAAGGAGGAGATAAAAGAGTGATGTGAAAGGAGCTCTAGAAAGGGAGGTCTTTATTATAAGATATTTATATCAGTGACTTAGCCGTAAAGGATGCTTATCAAGCTTGAAAATGACACAGAACATGTTAAAATTAAGAAACATCCTAGATAAGTAGCACTGATCTCTCTCTTGGTTCTCCTGCTTCTTAGTCTCCTTTGCTAGTTAATCAGTCAAAACACATCCTGGGCTAAATTCTGTCCTTGGCTCTCCCTCTCCCCTTTCCTCTCCTCCTTCTCTCTGCCTTTTCTGCTCTCTTTACCCCTCTTTCTCTTTCTCCCATTCCCTATTCTGTTCTCTCTTCCTCCTCTATTTTCTTCCTTTTTTCTCCCCCCTCCCAATAATCTTTTATATTCCCTTTTTTCTCTCTCCTCTTTTTTTCCTCTTTCTTTTTTCTTCATCTCTGTTTTTTTTTCCTCCCTCTCTCTTCACTCTCTCTCTTATAAGTGAATGTATCCACAGGTTTAGTCATCAACTTTATGCAGATGATTCTCAGATTTATATTTTTAGCTTTGCTTTCTACAGTCTCACATCATCCACTGCATATTGTACATTTTAATCTACATATCCATATGTGTATGTGTGTTTGTGTGTGTGTGTGTGTAAATGATCTCAAGCTTAAAATGTGGAATTAAAGCCAAAAAATTATAGCAGAGAGATCAGATAAAACAGTGAAAAAAGTACTAAAGTCAAACACTTGAGTTCAAATACTGGCTCAACTATTTGCAACCTGTGAAGATCTTCGGCAAGGTGGGCCTCTCTGGGCTTGAATTTCCTTAACTATAAATTATAGGAATTGGACTAAAATAAAATTCCTTCCAATTCTAAATCTATGATCTTATTTACAAAACTGAACTTCTGTTTTTCCCCACATCCTCCCCTCTTTCAAAGCTCCCATTTCTGTTGCCAGCACTCCTATGCTTCAAGTTTCCCAAGTTTTATAAATTTTGAATTCTCAATTTTTTTTTAACTTTTTTTGAATTCTCAATTTCAATTCAACTGTCAATTTCATTCACTCTACATGTGATTGAATCTACATTTCCTCCTTCCATTTTGCTTCATAGGATCATCATAGGATTTATGGATCCCAGCAGAGTCCTCAAAGACCATCTGGTCCAAACCCTTCATTTCAACTGAAGTCCAGAGAGCTTAAATGACTAACCCAGATTCATAGGTAGTAAGAACCAAAGCCAGTGTTCATAAATGCCCCACAATGCTTCCTAGTATATTTTGAATTCAACCCTTTTTTTCCATTCAAACAACCTTCACTCTACGTAAGTCACCCATTGCCTCTCACTAGAATCACTGTAATAGCCTTCAGATTGACCTCTCTCTGTCTCAAATCCCTCCCCTTTTGAATCCAGCTAGATACAAGAAGCCAAACTGATGTTCCTAAAGTACAAATCTGACCACATCACTCCTTTGTCCAATAAATTTCCATTGGCTCCCTAAGACTTTCAGGAAAAATAGATATTCCTCTGGCATTTATAGAATGACAAACCACTACAATATCTTTGCCAAGAAAACTCCATGGACAGTATGGTCCATGAGGTCATAAAAAGTCAAACAACTTTAACAACAGCCTTTTATAACCTGACTTCAATCTACTTTCCTATTCTTGTTATAGCTTATTCTCTCACATATAAACTGCAGTTAAGTCAAATTGGCCTTTTTCATTCTCATAGTCAACACTCCAGTCATCTCCTGCCTCCATCTTTGCTCCTTCTCTCATATCCAGAATTCCTAGTTCCCTTCAGTGCTCATATTAAGTGCAACTTTCTCCATAAGGCCTTCCTAGAGACCCCCAGCTCACTCCTCAAAATTACCTTGACATTTGAAGTCTTTAAAAATCTGTCCCCAACCTGCCTTTTTCATCTACATTATTTTGACTTGAAGTAAAAAAAAAAACTGACTTGGAATTCTGGCTCTGATTATTACTAGTTTTGAGGCTACCAGTATCACCTAATATCTCTGAGCTTGTGGTTTATCTGTATAATGGGGATAATAACAGGCCACCTACTTCCCATTTATATTGTGAGAAAAGTCTTTTATAAGCCTTAAAGCAACTCTGATATGGCATTTATTATGATTAATATTACTATTACTACATGAGTGGTCCAGGAATGTGGTTGTAGTGGTGAGTGTCCATAGCAGCACAATATGCTATGTTATATTTATATCTATGTTTTACATATTTTATATTCATAAAAAATACTCCCTCAGCTTGGCTGTAAACCCCTTGAGGACAGGAATTATTTTTTTCATGTTTTCCAAATCTTTGCAGTGTCTGACTCAGAAAACTCTTAATTAATGTTTTTAAAATGACTAATATGGAAATATGTTTTATATGACTGAACATAATCCATATCATATTATTTAATATCTAAGGGAGCAGGGGGAAGTAGTATGGAGAGATAGAATTTGGATCTTAAAATAAAAAAACTGGATGTTAAAATTATTTTTAAATCTAAGTAGAGGGGGAAATAAAGTATTTAAAAATTCATATTTGTTGATGATTATAATGATTGGAGGCAGTCAGGGCTGTGTCTCTGTGTCGCACAGCTACTAAGTATCTGAGGCTGGATTTATATACAGGTCCTCCTGATTCCAGGACCAATGCTCTATCCACTGTGCCTCAGTTTCCTATTCCTTTTATAAAGTATAAAGTCCCTGTAGGGAATCAATTTGATTCTAAGTCTAAATACTTAGTTGTGATTACTGACTAATATCTTGACTTTTCAGACCATTTTTCTCCCTCTCTTAACTATTTAAGCTTTTTATTGTTGTTCAGTTGTGTCTGACTCTTTGTGACCCAGTTTACGGTTTTTCTTGGCAAAGATACTGAAGTGGGTTGTCATTTCTTCTTCAATTTACAGATGATGAAACTGAGGCAAACAGGGCTAAATGACTTGCCCAGGGTCTCACAGCTAAGTAAGTATCTGCAGCCAGATTTGAATTTAGGGAGAGGAGTTTTCCTGACTCCAGGTCAGCACTCTATCTGTTGTGTCACCTCAAGCTATGACTGAGAGAATGGTCATTTTTATATAATGGAGGACGCATTTGCAGAAGGAAAGAGAAAGATGGTCTGGCTCCAGTAGGATACCACTTTGGGCAATATGACATCAGAGTCTTGCCTATGTCAATTTGTCTGTTTTTAGCCAGAAGAAGAAGCAGTAGATTGACAAGGAAGTAAAGAGATGAAAAGGAAAGTGTTTCAGATTGATAAAAGAACATTTTACCCACTCCCCAGTTTTGCTGAGAACAGAGCAACAGCAACAACAACAAAGAATGCTCATAGGGACACAGGTGTGGAGTCAGGAGGAACTTTCACCTCATTTTATAGAGGAGAGGTAGTTAAGCAGAAGAACCAAGGTTGAGTCCCAGGTTCTTTGTTTTCTAATCCAGCACTCACAGAATAAGCCATTTGGCAAAGGCAGCATCCAAATGGTGGCCAGGGGTAACAGTCACTTAGTGAAATAGTCCTACTGCCAACTCTCATTCCGAGTCCTTGGGGCTCTCTGCCCCACATCCTGTGTATGGCCGGCCTCAAGGAAGGGAGGCCTGCTGCCCTTCCATAGCCATTGCTCTCTTCTCACAGGGAGACCAACTCTCCCAGGTCAGGCTACAGCTGCCAGGAGCAAGGATTGGGAAGGCACAGATGCTGTTGTGTGAGGTTTGCCCAGGAGGGCCTGGGGCTGGCCTACAAAACAAGAAGGGCAGGTGCATTGGGGAGGGAGGGACCTAGAGCAAGCTCTGCATCTGGCAGTGCAAGCCCCTGAGCCCCAGGCTGGGGACAACAGCCTTGATTGTCCCGTACAACAGTAGTCCTGCTGATTCCAGAGAAAAGAAAGGCATGGGTCCTCGCTGGGAAGAATGCCCCACTTTTCTCTCCAGAGCTGGGGCCCCTGAGAAGAGGCTCCAAAGTCATGGAATCCACAGCTCCAAAGTTGGCAGGCCATCCAGAGGCCTGGATGCCATCCTCAGCCTTGCAGCAGGCTCTGGGCCCCTCCAGGCTAGAATAGAGACACACTCTGCTCTTTGTGCCTGAGATTTGGCTGGAATCAAACTAAATCCTTTTCAGACAAAGCTGCTTCGGGGTACCTCTGAAATCACTAGAAAAGGATGCAAAGACCCTGCCTCTGTCCCCTGTGCTGCCAGCGTCCCCACTCCTCCAGGATATTTTACATGCCACCACTCCTGGCATGGCTCCCCATACCCTGACACTGTGTTCACTCTGAAAATACTTTCAAAGTAAGGGTCACATCCAAGAGAACACAAAGGCAGCAAAATGCCTTTAGGGGCAGAACCCAGCATAGTTAATGTCAGAGATGTTTTATGAAAACAAATCTTGAGGTCATATCGCTTCATGGATGAAAGAAATTTTACTTTAAAGACTTTTACCTAGTAAACAGTGAGAAAAATTATAGGCAAGTCCTTAGGCATTGCAAAGAACAATACTAGACTCACTGGTATGTAGTGAAATTCCCAATAAATCCAGTTTAGTCTAGTGAAAAGTGCCCTGGATGGCAGCTGGGAGAGCTGGGGCCTTGTTCAAGCTAATTCATGGTATGACTTTCAGCAAACCAAAGAAGGAAGCTCAAAGGCCAACGTATTCAAAGTCTGACTCTCAACACTTGCGATCTATGTAAGACAAGTCACTTCACTTCCTTGTGGCTCATCTTCCTCATCTGTAAAATGAAGGATTAAAACTAGATGACATCAAAGTTTCCTTTCTTTCTGGGTCTGTGTTCTTATGTGCTCTTCCTTCACCTGCTTGGCCCTTACTTTTCAATCACGAGATCACAAATGTAAAGTACTTTCCAAAACTTAGAGTACTATAGACATGCTTTGGTTAATATATATATTTTCCAGATGCTCTGAAAGATCTCTTCTAGTTCCAACAGTCTCCTAAATTCCAGTATAGAGTCTCTCATGGCATCTTATTCAAAGGAAGCCTAAGACAAATTACAAATACAACTCGCATGGCATTCTCCAACATCAGAGTTCTTGGCTGTCGCTAGTTAAGGCGAGCAAATGGCCTTTTGGCAAAGAGATGCTGGCGAGGGCAAGGAACATTCTATCCTGGGGGAACAGAAAAGAATTCTGATCTCTTTCCCTTTGCTACCAGTATTCCTCCTCAGGGAAGGTGGGCCAGATAGTGATTTGCAGTTAGTTCTATGGGAGGCTGAGGTCATCTGAACAAACAGGATTTGGCAGGACATTGTTCCCTCAAATAGATGTAGAAAGGGAAACACAGAGAGGGGACATGTCCAGAACCTCCTAGTAGGTTTATAGCCAAGGCAAATATCCAGATCTTTAGTTCAGAGCCAGGGTCTAGCCTGGTCATCTGGGGACCATGGCAGGACTGGATTCTGCCTCCTTCCTCAAGCCAACTTCTTAAATCTAATTTCCACGGAGAAGCTAACCTGTGGTACCATGGACACTCCTCGGTACAACCTTATTACTGGGCATCTCCTGCATAATAATAATATTAATAATAATAATAATAGAATATATTTCTATAGTACTTTAAATCTTCCAAAATATTTTTCTTACAACATCTTGATGACATGGGGGTATGATATATTTCCCATTATACTAGCAATAATAAGTGGTACAGGTAGTCACATGGCTGGTAATTATCAGGGCTATAATTCAAAGCTAGGTTTTGTACAACACTGCTTCTTGGGGCTACCTTATCTCCAAAGACTGAAGTATTAGGGATTGGGGTGGGAGAGATGAGGCAAAAACTGAGGAGCAAGAAATCACTAAGCTAAGTGTACTAAGTTCAATAGACAGCAGAGTGCTTCCACCATGATGTCTATAGATCCAGGTGTTAACCCTATGGTTGAGTTAGGAGGGGGCTGTCAAATCACATAACTTTAGGATTCCAGTGCAGGTAAAGCTTTATTAGTCAATCAACCAACCTCCCAATCTACCATGTGATTACTGAATACTGTGTTGGATGCTAGCCCTTTTTTATAAAGGTCATTAATACATAGTACAATTCCTCATCAGATTCACCTTTTAGAAAAGGGGACCAGATCTAAAATCCTACTGATTGAGCTAATGGCTACATGAAGCATGTGCCTTGGTGGCAAGATGCTGGTAGCATGCAAACCTGCCCCTTTCACATATATCACTTGGCATGGGAGCATCCTGGTAAGCCATCACCAAAGACATTTGTCTTGAACAATGAGGTAAAATCTACTAGTTGTCACGTCTCTGAAGACCTGGGCAAGTTTTCTTTATTTCCACTGTGATAATCATAACTATACACAGCACAACAATTTGGTGCTTATATTTCCCGATTCATGGCAGCTGCTGGGGCTGGGCCATTACAGGGAGACATTATTACTATGATTACAATGTGTGAGAGTCGTCCAGTGCAATGACCAATGATTTACAATCTCTTGGCCATTCATTCAGCAGTGGGTAATAGTATGGAATGTACCTTGCAATTGTGGACCAGGCAGAGCACTGTGTGGACCAGTTTTCCCAAAACCCTCTCCTCTGCTTTTGACTCCTGATAATCCGTCATGGTACCAGAGTGGATTTTAGAGTTTAAGAAAAAGAAGACACTAAACAAGGGGACGTGAAACGATACTCTCCTCCATTAGAAGCCTTTGAATAGGACATTCAGGCAGTTATGATCAAGGGGACTAAAAAGCTACTGAAAGAAGCATCTGGAAAGCAATTTCATTTTTAAAAGGAGCAACAGAAATTGGCCAGAAAAGCTTTGCAAGATACAGCAAGTTTTTCCCAGCAAGAGTGGCATGCTCCCAACACACAGATTGGATTTGTAATCAGAAGCTTTGGATTTAAATACCAGCTCTGTTACTCAGAATGTGCCTTAAACAGGACGCTTCTTACTGGGCCTCAGTTGTCTCATCTATAAAATGAAGGGGGGCAGCTAGGTGGCGCAGTGGATAAAGCACGGGCCCTGGAGTCAGGAGTACCTGAGGTCAAATCCGGTCTCAGACACTTAATAATTACCTAGCTGTGTGGCCTTGGGCAAGCTACTTAACCCCATTTGCGTTGCAAAAAACTAAAAAAAAAAAAAAAAACCAAAACCATGCTATAAAATGAAGGGTCTGAGAGGAGTTCAGGCTGATTGTCTGATTCTTTGTGACCCCATTTGGGAGTTTTCTAGGCAGAGATATTAAAGTAGTTTGCCATTCCTTCTTCAGTTCAGATGAAGAAACTGAGGCAAACAGAATTAAGTGATTTGTCCAAGGTCATACAACTAGTCAGTATCTGAGACTGGATTTGATCTCTGGTCATCTTGATTTCAGGTCCACTGTACCACCTAGCTGCCCAGAGGAGAGGATTAGATGATCTCTAAAATTTATAAACTTGATTGTATGATCAAACAAGTAGTTGTGCAGATATGTTTGAATATGTGCACTGATCCACACATCTCACATGAAGATGAATGGAAACATGCATGTGCATACACCTGTTAATAAGTTTCTGATTTTCTTACATTTCTTATATTTTTCAAATATAAAACATTTTCTCTTGTCTGCTGTTACTAAGAGTTATTTTATGGGCTTGCTTTTTGCCTTTTATAATAATTATCATTAGCAATAACAATAGCCAATATTTTCATAGTGATTTGAGGTTTACAAAGTGCTTCATACATGTAATGTGGAGTTCAAACTTGGATATTTGCATAAAATTAGCTTCCTTGGTGGAAAGAATGATAGCTTGCCTATACAGGGGGAGGGCACAGTTGAGAGCTGGAGGAGAGAATTTTCTGGCTCTGACTTAGAGAGAAGATATACAGGGTTCCAGGATCTCTTCAGAAAAACAGCCCTGGAGGGAGAAAAAGACTTTGGGAAGAAGCCATCATGTTAGAGGAGCCAACGTGTCCCTGACTTCCAACTTACCATATGAAAGATGTGGGTGAGATTGGGACACTCTCTTTTGGTTGAGTTGCTCTCAGTGAGAATTCCCATCTACTCTATATTTTTCAGTATATTCTCATTTATGTAACTTTTCTGATTTCTCTTTACTATCAACTTGGTTAAATGGACTTATTGGTCAGTCTTTGTATAGCTGTCATTGGGGGGAGAAGGGAATAAACATTCATTAATAGTTACTATATTAAAAAGTCCTTTGCAAACGAGATAAGTGCTATTTTAATGTCTATTTTACAATTGATGAAACTGAGGCAAAGGGGTTAAAATGACTTGACAGGGTCACTCAGCTAGTATCTTAAACTGAATTTGAATTTGTCCTCCTGATTCTAGATCCAAGGGTCTACTACTAGCTGCTTGGGAGGACTAAATGATCTCTAAGGTCTTTTCCAGCTCTAAATCCCTCAGTTATCTTCCTGTTAATAGAAGCAAGCATTTATAATGTGTCTGCGTCTACTATATGTCATACACTGAGCTAGGTGCTTAAAAACATTATCTTATTTTCATTTTATATTTTATTTTCAGTTATTTTCAATTTTAAAATATTAAAAATATTTCCCCTAGACTAACAATACTTGGGGGAGGGTGGAGGTAGATAGATGGGATTCCAAATCTAAGGAGGGTCGAGTGGTGGTCCCAATTTCTTGCTTCCCTTCAAATCAAAGACTCTCTGGAGGGGTGGAGATAATAAAGCTATCTATTTAGGCCTCCATGGGAATTACATTTAAACAAATCTATGTGGACTAACATATAACTTACAAGGGCAACACACACATATACACTGCATAGATATTTTATCTCTTCTGAAGATTATAAACAAACAACGCATGAAATAGGTGATAAAGTTGATAGCTCCATTTTATACATGAGGAAACTGAGTCTGACAGATGTTAAGTAAATTGCCCCAAATCACACAACTTAAATGTCTCTGGTGGAAATGTGGCACTTTTTATCATCAAGGTCAGCTCCTCTATTTGTCTTCTTGATCCTATCCTTTCCCATCGTCTTCACCATCACTCTCCTTCAGTCTCCTGGATCTGTCCCTGTTGTCTACAAATAGACCCAACTCCCTCATCCAAACACAGCCCCAATAATGAAAAACAAAAACAAAACTCTCACTAGACACTGCCACCCATTCACCCAGTCCTATAATTCTCCTTCTCTTAGCCAAACTCCTAGAAAAAGCTATCTACACTCATCATCTTCCCTCACTCACTTCTCAACTCTTGTAATCTGATTTCTGACATCATTCAACTGAAGTTATTTCAATGATCTCTTGATGGATTTAATGATTTTTTTTCTTAATATTCATCCATTTTGACCTCTTTGCAGTATTTGTCTCTACTAACCATTCTTTCCTTCTTAGGGATTTTCTGCTATTGCTTCTTTGCCTCCTCCCATTCCCTTGGCTTTTCTCCTGTCTATTTGCTCTTTTTTTCAGTCTCCTTTGTTAATTCATCATCCACACTCCTAATTGTGGATGAAGCTCCAGTGATCTATCCTAGGCCCTCTTTTCTTCTCTATTTACACCCTCTCACTTGATCTCTTCTGTTCCCATCTCTATGTAATTATCTGCCAGGCCGGTATATCCAGGCCTAGTTTCTCTCCTGAGCTACAGTCCTGTGTTAGCAAAAGTTTACTGGACATTGCAAAATGAATTTAGTCTGGACATCTCAAAAGTAACATGCCCAATTTTCCCCTCAAAATCTTCCTCCCCCCCCCCCACTTCTGTCAAGAGGACTGCTATACTTCTAATTACCAGTCTTTAAATCCTGACATGTTGCCAATTTCTCTCTTTCCCTCACTCCATTATATCAAATCAGTTGCCAAACTTTATTGTTTCTACATCTACCATGTCACTTGAATCTCTCCTTTTCTCTCTACTCACGTGCTCACTACACTGATTTAGGCTCTCATCACCTTTCATAATACATAATTTAATACACATATAATTGGTCACCACATACCCCACCCCAACAGAATAGCATGCAATCTCCTCAAAGGAGAAGAATATTTCTTTTTTGTCTCTGACCTCTTGCCTAAAAGACAGTAGGCATTTTATAAGTGAGATTTCAACTCATCTTGATTTTACATGTGGCCCTATGTTGATAGGCTTCACAGGATCAGGTGTAGGCTGAAGTTATAAATGTGAGGAAGAATCAGAAATTGGCATATGGTTAGCATGAACTTCTGGGCATTATGCCTCTCTTAAAATACAAAAGCAAATATGACTTTTACATCTCAGTTCTCCTTCATTCATTCATTCAATAAACATGAATGAAAGTATCTCTTATCTGTAGAGTAAACATAGCTCCTGCCTAACCTGATGGATCTTGCCGTCTTAAAGAATAAGGTACAAACATACAATAATAACACACAAAAGTAAATTATGTACTTAAGGTTATTGCAAAGTTACTGTACTATAAGGGTACTGCAAAGCAAAGTTTTATGAGATCTATGGGGAAAGATTTTTTTCCAAGTTGGGTATGTTTGGGAAAGGTTATATATTGGTTTTGAAACTTGAGAAGGAGTTCAAAAGGCAAAGATAAAAACACCCCAGGCATAGGGAAGAACATGAGTAAAGGTACAAACATGGAGGAACTTATAGCTTGTTCAGGGAACCAGGAATATACTATTTTAAAAGGTATATAGATTATGTTAAGGACATAGGGCTGCTTTGGTTGGAAAGATAGGATGGAATGAGTTGGTAGCAGACTTTGAATGTCAACCAAAAGAATCTGAAACTTATTGAGTAAGCACAGTCACTGAACATTTTGAGCAGAAGAGCAACACAACCAGATTAATGATGTTTGGGGTTTTTTTTGCAAGGCAATGGGGTTAAGTGGCTTGCCCAAGTCCACACAGCTAGGTAATTATTAAGTGTCTGAGGCTGGATTTGAACTCAGGTACTCCTGACTCCAAGCCTGGTGCTCTATCCACTGTGCCACCTAGCTGCCCCTTTAATGATGTTTTAAAACATTGTTCTGGTGGTAGTGTGTGGAATAAATACGGGATAAGGAGAAAATGGAGGAGGGGAAACTCTTCAGGACACCTATTAGAATTACTTCCATCATTAGTAATGGATATAAAGCTTAGAATGGTGCTAAGTTAATGGAAATAGATAAAGGAAAGTTACAAAAGATGTTGAACTACTGCATAACACCATCTGGGTCACTTCCTCAGTTTCCATTTGTACTTTCATATTATTACAGTTATCCCTTCCACATCACACCTTTCCCCATTATAGCTTTGATACACTGTGAATCAGCATAAGAAATTAAATGGGAATTTTGAGAGAATTTTCCAGAATTTGCAGGCGACATGTGAAGGCAAGCAGATAATTTGGCCTATTACTAAATACCTAACCCAAATTTTACAATAAGTTACTGTAAATACTCCATAAAGGAAAAAGAAAAAAAAATTCAGACTTTTTTTTCTGATACAAAGGGAGAGTCAAAAAATTTTATGAGAATTTTCCAGATCACAAGGATGATGTGCCACTAATCCCTGCGATATGGATTTCATCAAGGTTCTAGGGGTAACACTGAGATACTAGGATTTATAGCTAGTCCTGTTGCTCACCAGCCCCCCCCCCACTCATGTACTTTCCATTTTTACTAGTTAGTAGCTTCAATCACCTGAGAAGGTATATTTGATACAAAAGAACCCCCAAACTAGCATTGTACTCTATAGGAGCTCTGAGCAGAGTGGATTCAGACTTAAAGTATAAGTATAGCAAGGCACATGTATAAATAACAAGCATGACCAAGGGAAAGTTCATAGCTTCTGGTTATTAGAAGTCCTTTTGTTTCTCTATAGAGCCTTCACAAGGTTTCCCTTATACCTAGCTCTAAACTCAATACCCTTTGAAGATTTCATAGCATTTTGATCACAAGAGGTCATAATCCCTGAATCTGTTGCCATCCTTAGGTAGCTATCTTTTCACATTTTTGTACATTGTACTTCCTTAATCATTGGTCCCTATACCTTATCAGAAACTCCTACTGGCATTCATGGACTTTAATATTAACTCTGGTCATCAATGGGACTTCTGATGGCTCTGATAAATATCCCAAATACAGATAATTGCCTGATGTGGGAAGGAGAGAAGAAGAAATTCTCAGAGATGTGACTTGAGCTTCTCTACTATAAGACTGGTCTGCTTTTGGAATAAGTGATTCAGAACTGACTTGCAGTATCATATTTAGATCCAGAGGATTTAGAATCTAGACTGATTCAGCTAGTCACAAGATACTCCCTGTTTGGTATCATCTATCTTTCTCTAATGACTGAAGTATGTTATTACTCTCAAAATGATTAAAATTTTGTTCATATTTTTTATTTTTTTATATAAGTTTATATATTTTTAATTTTTTTATTTATTTAAAGCAATGGAGTTAAGTGACTTGCCCAAGGTCACACAGCTAGGCAATTATTAAGCTTCTGAGGCTGGATTTGAACTCAGGTCCTACCGACTCCAGGGCCAGTGCTCTACCCACTGTGCCACCTAGCTGCCCCACTTTTTTTAAAAAATATTTTGTAGTTTATATTTTTGATTGCTGAATTCAGTTCAACCAATTGGACCTTTTGTGATTCCATTAATTGGGTGAAGGTACAAACCATTACCCTTATACTACCTACCTGTGTGACATTGAGGGTCACAACTTCTCTGGACTTCATTTGCCTCAAGTATAAGATAATAGAATAGACTGGATGTCCTCTGATGTTCTTTTCTACTCTAGATCTAGGATGCAATGATTCCATAATCCAATAGAACTTACTGAATTTTGTTTATCCCTTACTGACTTCTGTTCTCATTCTTCCCTTGCTTATTCCATCTTTTTAAGGGTGTTTTCATCAACATTTTCTACCCATCTTCTCCCTTGAATTTGTCCCTGCTCAACATTCAGTCCCTTAGCAGCTTGGAAACCGAGGAATGTTTGTAACAACAAATGCTGAGTATGCCAATTAGCCTTTAACACCTTTCTTGGAGGTTAGTCTTGACCATAGTGGGGAGGGGGGCATGAAGAGTTGCAGGTTGCCTTAATTTTGGAGGGATAGGAGCTTCCCCCTTTGCTGGTAGGAGATGTTGCCCTTCTTCTTGTCCTTACCTTTTGGTTTATGTATGGTTGGACCATATGGCTAAATTGAAAATGCCCAAGGTAGAAGAGAAGAAGAACTCTATTCTACCTTGGGTATTTTCAATTTAGCCATATGGTTCTACAAAACATAAATCAAATAAAGAATCATTGATCTCAGCATTGTCCAACTCATTTACTTCTTCCAGGAAATTCCTTTAAGTCCCATCAACAGATGCCAAGAACAAAACAAAACAAAACACCTAGACCCTGAAATCAGCACACAAGACCTTTTAAATCTTGAAGTAAATGACTCTACTTTATGTGACATTTTTTCTCTTGATTCTTAATTTCCCAATTTCTGGATTCCCTCATTGCCTCCGTGACCTGACTCCTTTATTCCTACTGAAATTTTCTTTCACAATTCTGTATCTTCTTGGCAGTGAATTCCTGATTTTCTCTTCAAATTCTAGCTTGTCTTATCAGACTGTTCCTCACTCACCCTGTGTTCCCCACTTCATCTCTTCATAATAAAACACTCAAAATGGAAGTCCCCCTCTGAAGATCCCATCGTCATTTAAATCATACTCCCCCCCCCATCCAGACCATTGTAGCCCTAATTGCTAGCATTAACCCATTATCTCATATATGGCAATAAGGATTCAACAACGATCCCCCCAAAGCAGACTTGAAATAAGGCAATAATACAATAATCAATATCTAAACAGAAGCAAAAGTTCAAGGGATCTATCCAAATAGAGAGAACAAATTGGTAACAATATACATGGCAAGTTAAAGTATAAGCAAAGAGACTTGCAACAGAGAAAGAAGTCTAATAGCAGATATTTAACAGCAGAGGGCATGAAACAAAAACCTAGATCCTAGAGACTGAGAAATAAAAAAAAATATGTCCAAACTTTAGAAAAGTGGAGAGGGAGTGGAAAGGAAACTAGCAGAAAGCTCCAACACTGAACAATTGGGATACAAGGCTTAGTACCAGAGTCTGAAATGCAAGTCAGAAACATGGTTCTAAGGAAGTTGATAATAAAATTATAAAGTCAAGGTAGTACAGAGTAGTAGAATTTGGCACTGGAAAACCTGAGTTCATGAATTTTCTTGAATATGACCAACTGTATAAAAACTGAAATTTAGTTATTGTCATTTGTAACTATAAATCAAAACATTGATTCCCAGGAAATTTTTGTTTAGAATTTACATTGGAATTCTAGTATATTAGAGAATTTGATCAATCTTTGAATGTGCAAGGGGAAAATAATTGGAATAATAATAATTGTACCTACATTCCAGTGTTGTTGGAGGAATTAAATGATTTTAAAGTGCTTAACAGAGTGAGCACAATATAGATGTTGGCTATTGTTGGATTTTGGAGTAAAAAAATATATTTAAGAAAAGAATATAAATTATTTTCTAAGAAGGATAAGTTAACATTTATCTAGTTGAAAAGATGAAATTTGACTTGGGAAGAACTTGAGAAATCTGTCAATATTTTTAAAAACAAATAAACAATATTCTTCAGAGACTTCTATTTTTTTGCATTGTGGAATTTGGAAAGCATATTAGATATATATTTGAAAATGTGAATTCTTTTTTAATTGGAAGATTATGCTTTTAAAAATACTGCTATGTGAAATTTTCCTAAGATATTACAAAATGTTGTTAGCCCAATTCCCTATTGAGTTATTAAATTAAATGTAATAAAAGTCTTTAAAAATTATAATAATGAAGTGCCTTTTGCCTTAAATTCATACAATTTAATAAAAGATTTAACAAAAAAGAAAGAGAAAGACAGAAAGAAAAACAGACAGAAAGGAAGGAAGAAAGGAAGGAAAGAAGGAAGGAAGGGAAGGAAGGGAAGGAGGGAAGGAGGAGGAGGGAGGGGGAGGAAGGGAGGGAGAGAGAGAGAGGGAGGGAGGGAGGGAGAGAGAGAGAGAGAGAGAGAGAGAGAGAGAGAGAGAGAGAGAGAGAGAGAGAGAGAGAGAGAGAGAGAGAAACTTGTTTTTCAAATCCCAGCTGTACATTGCATGAGTGACTTTAGGAAGCCATTTCTATAAAGTGAGGCCCATGGACTAATGACCTCGAAGTAACCTTTCACTTCTAAATCATCTGATACTGAATAAAAGAAAAGCAAAACAAAGAGCACATTTGACTCCTGATCTAGAACTCCTAATACTTGGATCTACTTAACATTTTAGTTTTCAGACTTGACATAGCAACATCCCCCCTTTCTTGTTATTCTTCAATCATGTCCAATTCTTCATGACCCCACTTGAGGATTTTCTTGGAAAGATATAGGAGTGGTTTGCCATTTCTGTATCCAGCTAATTTTACAGGAAACTGAGGCAAACAGCGTAAATGACTGGCTCAGGATCACAAGACTAGTGTCTGAGGTCACATTTTGAACCCAGGTCTTCTTGACTTCAGGTCTTCTCAAATCCAGGACTGACATTGTCTCTCCAGATGTCCCCTTTTGTGACTCCATCCCCAAAAGATTACAACGCTCCCCCCCACATATATACTTTTTTTATTTTTACAAAGTACCCAAATAATTTTCTTAATTCCTCTAATTATTTTTATTTTTATCAGACTTGAGTGTGTATCAGTGGGGGGGGGGGGGGCGGGGGAGTTGTCTCAACAGAAAATCCACTAAGGCAAGTCATTGTTCTCTCTAGCTTCTAGTCCGAGGGAGATGCCTAAAGCATTGAGAGGCTAAACATCTTTCTCTAAATTATGCAATTGCTATGTTTAAGATGTAGGACTTGTCCTACTTCATGTAGGACAGCTAGGTGGTGAATAGACCACTCCTAGAGTCAAGAGGATCTGAATTCAAATCCAGCTTCAGACCTTTAGCAGACATGATTCCCTGATTGCCTCCAGAACAAACAAAAATAAAGATGTGGAACTTTAAACTGTCTTCTAGACTCCAAAGCTGGCTCTTTATCTCTTTTGCCACACGACCTCCTATTATATTCAAATAAAATTAGACATTTATTATAATTTCCACATTACCTAAATTTTAAACAAAATATAGATATTTGTTTACTCAAATGAAGAAAGAAGCATAGTAATACAATTTGCCTGAATCATTAACCAGTTCACAGCCATGTGAAAATTCAAAAGACTGATTCAGATTTGCTCTCCTTTGTGCATATCATGTTTAGTAACTCCTGCACAACATTCATTGTTAGGTGAATCAAGTTACTGTGTTAAGTCTTGCTTCTGTTGATCTTGATTTAAACTTCGATTTCACTGAAAAAAAATGGATATAATTATACAGGGGTTGTGCTCAAAAATATCTCATAATTTTGGCTATGCTTTCACAACCCCATCACCATAATAGAGAATAACTAGCCCACTCCACAGTTTGGAAAGCTCTGGTTTTAAGATAGAATGATTCTTGAGACTCTAATATGGCAGAATCTACAGACAGTGTCACCTTTAGGATATGTAGGCTGCAGGATTTTGGCTTTTTTTTTCTTTTTGGCAGAAGTCAAACAAATTGATTTTTTTAGATATCCAGTATTACAAAAATCATGTACCATGTGAGATAAACTAATTTATAGATGAAAATTTAGAATAATAGGTGGAGAAGAGGTCACTTACCTACTTGTTTCCTGTCCAATCAGTGCACTAAAGATTCTTTGTAGTGGGGGTGCCGAGTGGGGGACAGAGAAAAGGGTGGGTATGGACACTTTGCTCAGTCAGGCTAACTGGTGGGAGGCTGTATGAGAGGCTGCTGTTTGGTCTCAGATAGGCAGGGCTCCCAGCTGCAGTGTCTGGATCCCAGGATTAATCTCTGAGAGCTCTAAGTTGATTCAGGCAAGGTGCAGGGATCTTGGACAGTGGGTGGGTGGCACAGAGGGAACTTCTCCCACCCCCAACACACACACTTCTTCTGGCCCCAGATCTCATCAGGGAGTAAGTAGGTCAAGTGCAGAAGAAGAGCCCCTCCTTTGACTCTATTAAAGACTTTCTCAGGGGCCAGCACAGGAGATATAAGCCAGAAAGAAGAACGCTGGAGGCAGCTACTTCAACAAAGTCTAATAATAGCCAGGATACCTAAGGTCTTTATCTCTCACTCACCAGAGAGGAACCCAAGGCACCAGGTTCCAGACTAAGAGTACAACAGTTCTAAAATCTGGATTTAGTGTTGATATCCTTTCATCTCATTGGGTGGGTCTCTGTGTGCCAACAGATGAGAGTCCTTGAGTCTCTGTGAGGTTATTGTTGCTGTCCTCCAAAGAAGGTAGGGGGTTAAATCATGGGGTTCCTTGAAGAAAAAGAAGTTAAATACCAATATTCTAATGGTGCTACTGCCTACCACTAAATTGGTCCAGCTAGCAAGGTTTGAAGGTCAGGGAGAGGAGAAGAATGGTTAAGGGCAAGTCGGTTCTTAAGAACACATTCTGAGGTGTGTGGGGGGTGGGGTTAAGGTACCCTAGGCTAGTTGGACTGGCTAGTATCTGAATGAGCCATATCCTCTTCCAGCTTTCAAGTCTGGCAGAGAAGTAACCGACAAGTGAGAACATGGAAACCAAAAAAGGAATTGAACTCCATGAAGCCCTTGTCAGAATTGAATGTCCTCTAAACTATTTTGGCAGCAGAGTCAGCATGCCCCTGGGAAGCTTTAAATTCCTAAGCACAGAGAATGCTCATTTTTAAAAGCTGAAAATACAGGTCCTTAGCTTATCACATTAAGGCCAAATAAAGGTTGAACTGAATGTGTTTGAAATGAAAATCTTTGGTTTTCTATGTATGTGGAAGTCAGGGCTAAGTCTCTTTAACCTCCTGATCTCAATGTCTTTTGGTGCTAAGCTTTGTTGACTAAAACTCTTGACAATCCAAGAACCAAGGCCACAACACTTAGTCCTTAGAAATGAGACTAACGATGGTCATCTAGGGATGGGAGTGGGAAGAGAAATGTTTCTGTAAGAACGGTATCTCACACCTTAACCCCAACTAAGGCAACTAGCACAAGATGCTCTATGACCTGACATTTATCGGTCAAAGATTCTACTTTGCATTATAGAATCAAATAATGTTTTAGACACATCTGTTGGATTAATGATCATTCAAAGGCATAAACTAGATACAAACACACATAGCTAATCAAGTTAGGAAGGAGTAATCAGAAGAATAATTAGACACACCTCTATTCTATGTATAATTGAGGATAGCCCAGTGGGATTATTCCAGAAACTATGTTAAGAATTAAACTTTGGTAGTGCTTTAAGGAGCCAGACCCTTGTGGAAGAAGGGGTAGGAAAGATAATGAGGTCAGAAGCACTATCATATATACTCTACTTGCCTCCCAATGACCAGTTTCTCATTGGAGGAATTGGATCAGTAAAAACAATGCATATATATAGTAACAGAGGAAAGACAAGCTAGATAGGCTGAGAAAAGGAAGATTCTGAGAGTATGACCTCCTAGGAGTGTTGAAAGTTCCTACAAAGATCCTGACCCTTATGGCTCAGCAGAGAGCTACATACTCCTCAGGGGAACCTCATGAGGATTCCAGGAAGAGACAAAAAGAATTGCCATCTAACCAGAGGCAATCTTACTGAATGTACTCCCTAAACTTGAGCCCACTTTTCCAATATTCTGTACTTGTAGAAGAGTGTAACCCACACTTTGTGGGGGATGTTTTATATCAATTGTTTTAACAACACCATCTTACTAAATATCCATTTCTAAATGCAATTAAGTCTGGTTATCTGGTAATCAGTGGGAGATTTTATGATAGACAGTTACAAAAACCCTCAGCCAGTCACTTTCTTAGGATTCAGCCTGATTGTGTGACCAAAAGCTGGGGAAGTCAGCAGAGAAGGCTTGCTACATTTTTAACACCATTATAACACTTCAGTGAATATTGAAAGACTACCTGACTATAATAAAGTAGTCTCTGACACATCAAGGCACGTGTCAAGTTATTGATAAGAACATTTCTCCAATTGGTTCAGATTGCAATCTATCTATGCCTTCTTAAACCTTAAAATCCATGTCCATAAATCCTCCATAGAAAATGTACACAAAATACTGTAGTTCTTCCTTTTAACTCTTGATAAATATCAATGTATCACTCCAGCTACCTTTGTATCACTCCTAATTTTCTTTTTTCTTTAAGAAAGGTGATTGCTCTTTTGAGGAGAGGCAATTGAATTGAGACTTACCCAGGGTCACATAGCCAGTAAGGGTCTGAGGGCAAATTTGAACTCCTGACTCTAGGGTCATTAATCTATCCACTGTGCCAGTTAGCTACCCTGATAAATGTTACCACATGACTGGCTCCACTTTCTTTTATGGTCTCTTACATCCTTCATGATATTTTTTACACCAAAACCAATTCTATTCAAAAGGGAAATCTTCCTCAGTTATGCAAAGTCTTATTGGTGTGCCCCATCTGGATTCATAGGTGAGTGCTAGAAGATCAACCTCTGCTTCTTTCTTCATGCTTTGGCCCTTGAGAAAGATGTCATAGACCAATATGTTAGAGCCTGAACAATGTGTATTTTTGGATTTTTGTGGAAGCCAGGAGATCCGATCATAGAGGGGGTTTGGGGGAAGTTTTGTTATTGTCTTAACATTAGGGATGTGACAGCAGTAGCTAGAATGCAGGCAGCTACATCTCAGGTGGAGGGCCTTGTTGGATGGACTAGAGCCTAGTTGATGATGTTTTGACCTTCATCTTCGAAGTTCATGACATCAGGGAAATGATACTGTGACAAACATATGGATTAGATTTGAGTTTGTGTGTGTGTGTGTGTGGGGGGGGGTGTTGTGCTAAATCCCCAGACTCACTTTCTCCTCTAGAGTCATCTGGATCCAGTAGCCAGATATGATACCAGGATGACAGGAGATGATGGATACAAGGCAATTGGGATTAAGTGATTTGCCCAAGGTCACACAGCTGGTAAGTGTCAAGTATCTGAGACTAGATTCTAACTCTGGTCCTCCTGTATCCTAGGCCGGTGAACCACTTAGCTGCCTCCCAAAGCCTAGTAAATTGAACTGAAATGAAAGATGGAATCTCAGGGTTCTCTTGTCAAGAATTCTTGTATGTAGGGGAACCAATGCCCAGATCATGACCTGGTCTCCTCCAAAAACGGTATCCTCATCACTGGATTACAATCATCCCTATGAGGTCAAAACACCTTTACCCCCTTTTTCCCCCCTCAACCCTTATAGACCAGGAAAGCTAAGGAACTTACTCATAAGGGAGAGAGAAAGAGATGTATCTAGTTATTTGGCGAGAGAGAGAGAAAGGTTCTAGTTATGAGATGGAGCTTTAGTTTTGAGGTCATTTCATGTAAGTAAAATTATTTGCCTAGCAATAAATTAATACTAGATAGAATTTCCCCATCTCAATTTACTTTGTTTTTATGATGAACATCTTTTATTATAACCTGTCTACATTTTATCCCCCCCCCCCCAGGATAATGTAGGAACCAGTCCTTAAGGACAGGGACTAATTTCATTTTTGTCTGGGTATACCTGATGATTCTTGGAACATGGTGGGTACTTAATGGTTTTTAAAAACTGAATTGTATTGAATTTATAAAATTGGAATAGTTGTACTTTTATTACCAACCTTGTGGTGTCCTTATGAAGAATGTGCTTTGTAAATTCTAGTACACTGTGGAAATACAAGGTGTCCTTGTCATTGCCATCAAAAATGATTTTTCAGGCATCCATCTATACCGTCACTTATAAACATCACCCAAGAATGTCATTATCATCACTAGTTATAATAATGATAATGAGATATTTTAGGGCATCCAATCCCTAAGCCCTTTCAGTATGTCTCCAAATTCATAACACACAAGGGATGTTTTTTTGTTTAAGCATTTAGAAAATCAATTTTGGTACATATTGGAAGTGAATGTATACAGTAAGAATTGTCTTCTGTACTGAAGTGAATGAACTATTTGAGTATACTCATACTAATGGAAAAGGAAAGACAATGGAGTGTTTTTAAAGAGTTGCTATCTATACAATTACTAAAATAACCCCTTTGTGGCCAGAATATGAAGGATCAGGAAAAACATCCTGTTGGGAAACTCCTCATAATTAGGGGGGTAGGGGATGTAATCCTTTTAAATTTTATTTACTTTTAAATTTTATTTTATTTTTCAACAAGCATTTCTTCTCTCTCTTCCCATAACCATCTTTCACTGAAATAATGAAAAACAAAACTCAAATAATAAATATATAAAGTCAAATAAATAAATTCCCACATTGACCAATACCCCAAAATGTAGACCATGCTTCTGAATTCATCATCCCTCTGTCAAGAGGTAAGTAGTATTTCTTCTCATCATGGATCCTTGGGAATAATGGTTGATCACTGTAATGATCAGAGTTCTTAAGACTCTCAGAGCTGTATTTCATTACAATACTATTTTTATTGTATAAATTATTGTCTGGGTTCTTTGCACTCTATTCCATCAATTCATAGCACTTTATCACAATTTAGCATTGTTGTGGTTATTATCAATAATAATAATAATAATAATAACTAGAGTTTAATGTTATGCTTTAAGGTTTGGAAAATGTTTGATAAATCTTAGTTTATTTTTCCTCACAACAAGCCTTGGAGATAGGTGCCATTATTATTCCCATTTTACAAATGACAAGGCTGAGACAGATAGAGTTTAATTGATTTGCAGAGGGTCACACAGCTAGTAAAAATTCAGGATCATATCTGAACTGAGGTCTGTCCTGACAATAGGCCCAGCTGGCATTCTAGCTGCTATTCTACCTGTCTGGACAATAAGCTAGGGTAGGAGTCACCAAGTTTCTCTCCAGACCAGTATTTCCAGGATGGGACTCTAAACTCCCATGATAATTCATATCCCATTTGTTGCTCTGTGGGCAGTGGATCAGGTTGACAGATAATTGAAGACTGTTTGGAGCTCTTAAATGTAGAGCAGGCTATTAAGAACGATGAGAAGGTGATTGACAAGTTCTTCCAGGTGGTGTGGTGGCAACATGGCCCCAAGTTAGCACTTCTAGATGAGATAAAAGTTCACAATAGATCTGCCCTGAGGAGACCTCTCACTTAACTATTCCACACCCTATATTTTCTATACTTTTGTAAGAAGACAAAACAAACTCAACAAAATGGATTAGATTTGGGAATAACTATTCAAATGGGTCACTGGCAATACATAGAAACATATATACATGCCTATTAACATATGCATGTACATAGGTGTGGGAGGGAGGAGGTTCCCCCACTTTCATTGGTGTAGAACATAGAAGTTAATTAAAAATTAGTAATTAAGTGTTAAAATAACTGCAGATAGGTACTCATGTCCCTTTGGAATTTGTGAATACCTTTCTTTGACAATTAAAAGGAGCATCACCTCTTTGGACAAATACCTAAGACCCGGGGAATAGAGTTTAGACCCGGGGATAGAGTTTAGACCCTAGGGAAATTTTTGGAAGGGGAGGGGAGGAAAGAAGAGGAGAATTATTCTCTCTTCCATCTCCACTAAATGAAATGCTATCAACAATTTGTCCAGAGGGAAATGTTAGAAAATCTCAGGTACAAATAACAGAGCTGAAACATATACTCCAGACAGACAAAAATACAGAAAGTCAGTTATTTAAGGGGAAAAAAAAAAAACTTTGAGGAAGATAACCTGTGGCATCAGAGAAGAGAGCTGACTATGGTATGATGATGGAGTGTTTGAGAAGACCATGTCATCAGGGAAGTGATGCCATGACAAGCACATGAATTGGATCTGAGTGAGATGGGTGCTGAGCTAAGTCACCAGTTTCACTTTCTCCTCTGGAATCATCTAAGTTTAGTAGCCAGATATGAATCAGAGCAATTGGAGTTGGCCCTGGACATGAGGCATTCAGGGTTAAGTGACTTGTCCAAGGTCACACAGCTAGTAAGTATTTGAGGTCGGATTTGAATTCAGGTCCTCCTGACTCCAGGACCAGTGATTTATCTATTGTGCTACAGAGAGCTGGACATAACAAAGAACTAGACTGCAGAGAAGACTCCTGAAGTCCTACACTTCCAGACTGTTCCATATTAAGAACTATTAGTTGTTCCATTTTCTTTTCTGCCATTCATTTCTAAGTTGTTGTTCTTCTGTGATCTGGCTTTCAATCTTATCATTCAACTGAAATTGCTCTCTTCAAAGTCATAACCTCTTAACTGCCAAATGTAAGGACATTTTCTCAGTCCTCATCTTTAAACTATGCAATCTTTTAAAATGTTGATAACCCTCTCCCAAGTTTTGTTACAGCTTTCTCCTCATTTTCTACTCCTATTTCTTGCTAGATCTTCATTTAGGTCATATCCACTAACCATAAATGTCTTCAAGTAGTCTGTACTAGATCCCCTTCTTTCACTTTATGGACTTGCTTGGCAATCTCATTTGTTCCCATGAGTTCAGGGACCACATCTACATAAATGATTGTCAAATCTACATAGCCAGCCCTAGTCTTTCATCCGAGCTCCAGTCCCTAAATAGAACTCATCATCCATACACACACACATACACACACTTACTCTGATCTTTACTCTTTCCAACATCCCTATTACTTTTCAAGATACTCTCACTCAGTCTTAGAACCAGGATAACTTAGTGTTATTCCAACACTTCACTCCACATGTCCAATCTTTTGACCTCTTGTTGTTCAGTTATTTCCAATTCTTTGAGACCTTATTTGGGGTTTTGTTGGCAAAGATACTGGAGTGGTTTGCCATTTCCTTCTCCAATTCATTTTATAGATAAGGAAACTGAGGCAAGCAGGGTAAAGTGACTTGTCCAGGGTTACACATTTAGTAAAATTTGAACTCAGGAAGATGACTCTTTCTGACTCCATGTCTAGCACTCTATCCATAGTACCATTTAGCTGCCCTAATCTTTTGACCTATGTTGTCATTTTTACCCTCACAAATTTTTTCATATGCATTTCCTCGTTACTCATAGAGCTGCCACCCTAGTCCAAGTCTTCATCACCTCTTGACTGGGCTATTGTAATAGCTTTCTAGTTGTTCTTTTAGCCCCAAATTTCTTCCAATTCCAATCCATCCTACATTCTGTGAAAGTGATTTTCCTAAAGCACAGATCTGACCGTACCACTTACTCAACAAACTCCAGTGGCTCCCTAGTATTTCCTATGTCAAATTCAGAATTTTCTGCCTGGCATTTAAAGATCTTTTAAAGCTAGTCCCTTTGTGCCTTTCCAGTTTTAATACATATTTTCCCCTCCATACACTCTGGCCTTCTTGCTATGGTATTGCATCTCTCAATTCGATTCCTTTGCACTGATCATCCCCCAGTGCCTGTAACAGCTCTCTTTCCTCTATCCGATTCCTAGTTTTCCTGTCTCCCTTCGAGCATCAGGTTAAGTGGCCCTTTTACAAAAGGCATTTCTGGCCCCTTCTCCCCAGTCCCACTGCCCATCACTTCCCCTTTTATATGATCTTTCATTTACACTGTATCTCATTTATGCATAGCTATTTGCCTGTTGCCCTCCCCCCACCCCTAATTAAAATGTAAGCTCCTTGGGGTTAGGGACTGTGTTTTTACCTTTCTTTGCTACAGAGAATAGCACATTGTCTGGTACGTAGTAAATACTTCATAAATGCATATTATCAAAATGAATTCCTTACAATTCTGCTTCGTAACTGCAGGTTGCCCTTTCCCATGAGTATCGGTGGGAAGATTTGTCTCAGGTTTGTGGTGGGAATATTTTATAGCTATTGTTTTATCATCAAGTATGAAGAATTACCAATGAGGAAATTCCCTCTGTCAATGTAGAACTATACCTTTGTATAATTTATAATCTTAGTTATCTGGGATACTGAGAGGATAAGTGAATTGCTTGGGCTCACCCAGCCAGCACATGATAGAGACCAGGACTTTCTGAGAACATTTCTTTATTGACTATACCATCCCATATCCAAATTTTAATAGATTGACATATAGACAAATGAGCATAGAAATAAATGTGTATAAATATATGCATATATGGAGAGAGAATGCATATATTTACATATGCATATATGAGTGAACTATATGAATTATATGTATATATGTGTATAATATAGCACCATTCTTTCCATGGGGGCAGTATGCTTCTCAAGTTGGAATTAAGGAAGGCAGTCCAGTAGAGTGAAAGGAAAATTGGACTGGAACTAGTGGCCCTATTAATCAAATTATAAATATTTGTTAAGTGTTTACTATGTGCTAAGTATTGGGGTAACATTTAAATGCTGACCATAGGTCATGCATATCTGTTTGTGCAGAAGAATGCAAACATACCAAGCATGCATATATTCATTTGTATGCATTTATGCAATTTTCCCCATGAGTATACAAAGTCCCCTTTGTGTGTCTCAGTTTCCTCGTTTGTAAAGAGTCAGGGTTGTACTCCATGGCTCTGAGGTTCCTGTTTAGCTCTTAATCTATGATGCTATTATTCTCACGCCAGTTCCATTTTATTTATATATGTATGAATTTGATGTCCCTATCAAAGTGTTTTCAGACTGTTGCCCCAGGAGAGAACAAGTTGGCATATGTTTCATCCTTATCTACAAGGTTATGCTAAAAGTTCAAAGAATATGGTCAGCCACACTGACACACAGCAAATCCGTTTAATTTCCTCTCCGGCTTGGCTTTGCATTTTGACACCCTACTCCTGCAATGCTGTCCCTGTTCAGACTATTTTCCATTACCTTTCTGTTCAGGTGTTTCCCTGGGAAATGTGTTTTATACATTGCTGCCTTGCACCTGGACTTCTTTTTGTCCTTGAAATTGAATCTTAAGAGCTCTGGTTTTGTTTCATAAGAGGCAACAAATGCTATCAGGCTGACTTGGGGGAGCCTGGCCTGAAAAAATGTGTGAGCAAATTCTAGTAGCCTCTGCAGGTTGCCCTTTCTAGGGATGGAGGGAGCACAACATCAATTTGGATGGCAGCCTCACCATATCAAGACATCCAGTGAGTTCAGGCCAAAATTCAATCAAGTGGGCTGCTGAGTATCATGTCCCTGAAATTATCTGGGCAGCTCCCAAATTGCTATTTTGTTATTGTGCAGATGCAGCCGCCACATAAATAATGCTCCAGACATGTAATGAAGAATCATCAGTCTGTTATTCAATCAACAAGTATGTAATGAGTGCCTACTATGTGCTCAGCATGGTACAAGAACCCCCGAACAGAAAGCCAACTCCTCCTCATAAGCTGTGTGTGTGTGCTGATGTGTTCTGATGTGTATTCCCTGGATTCAAGTATAAGAAAAAAGGACCAACATCTTGTGTACTGGCCAATAGTTTAAAATACTTAGAATTAAACAATTCATACCATTGAAAAAAAGAGAAAAAGATAAAGTGAATGGGGGGGTAGAGTCAAATTATGGATTTAAATATGATATTAATAGGCAGAAATAAGTGGCACAAGGAAAATTTTTAATATATGTGTTGGGTACAACTGAATTATCTATATCTTTCTTTAAATCTAGGCTTTTTTAGAGATTGCTGTACAAATGAGAAATATATAAATACAATATATAATATAAATATGATATATAATGATAACATTAATTAGTACTTTTATAATACTTTAATGTTTGCAAAGCTTTTATGCATGTTATTTCATATGAATCTCACAACCACTCTGTTATCTCCATTTTACAGATGAGAAAGCTGAGGCTGACAGATGCCTAGAGTCCCATAGCTAATTATAATAATGTGTCTAAGGCAAGATTTGAGCTAGGATCTTCCTGATTCCCCAGTTAGAACTCTATTCATTGAGTTACTTCAAGACCTAGTGTATCCCCAGAAAAAAATTATCTTATTTCAACTACTATATTTACCCATGTATTTATTCATATTCTGTTTTCTATTTTCATTCCCTCTCCAATTCTAAAGAAGAAAAGATTTTGGTTTTTTTCATCATTTCCTTTACAGGTAAGATTTATTAGGTAAGTACCTCCTCAGAAGAAATGTCACTCAAGAAATGCAGAGGTTCCAGTTAGTAACTGATAGCAATCTGACCTGTTTACTCATTCACCCTCAAGACAGACTTGAGCATTAGATAGAAAATAGCTTCTACAGCCCCACGTGTGAGGTAAAATGAGGGACAGAAGACATACAGACCTGTAGACTACCTCATCCTCAAATGATTCAGAAGTAAAAGGAGATAAGGCATCGACCCAGACTCCAACAATGGAACCAAGAGGAACAACACTAAAACAGAAGATTGATAGACAGAAAGCATATTTATCCTAGTGAGTGGTAAAGGGAAAGGACGTGAGACTTTATGTACCATTTGTGTTTTGCTTAAATGAGAATTCCGTGACCTTCCTGAGATCCGTGTTCAACTATCCCAGACACCTGCCTGCTACAATTACAGGGTGTTAGAGAAAGGACTGGGAGGAAATTCTGTTTGCATATTTCCCTTCTATTATGCCTGGCTCATTTGAATGATAATATATTGCAGCCCAGAGTGTAACATTTACAGCTTTGAATAATGAAGCTGATCCGAACTCTGTGTACCTGGGTTGCCTGCTGGTGGTCATTGAAAAAACAAGAGCAACATCTTTGGAAATAAGATGATGATCTTAAAGTGGCTAGAGACAGATGCTGAAACACACTCTATTCGACACACCATCAGGAGCTTCCATTCCTAACAGCTTCATTTATTTTATTCTTAGTCATTTTTTCCAGCGGATAGAAATGAAAGTCATTCTGCCATCAGAAGGATTAAATGCCAGAATAAACTTCCAAAGGAGGCTATAGCTTCTCTAGCCCAAGTGAGCTTTGAAATCAAGACAACCAATTTTACCTGTCTTGGATAGTTTCAGGATAAACTTGTCTAGAAATCAGAAGCTAGATGACCTCAAGAGTCTTTATTTAAGGACTCCAAAATGCCATCATCATGGAGATGTTTCTAATTAAATACTCATCTGTTCCCTTTTGTATAGAAATCAAGATCAGAAAATCTGACACTGGATTTCATTCAGTTGAAGATAGTAAGCATTTATTGACCACCCACCATGAGCAAAATTATTGTGCTACCTGAGTAAAGTGCAAAGGTGATGGAATTGAAGAATAATTGAAAGGAACTTTCTGACCCCAACTCAGATACTAGATCACCTCAGGAAGAGGCAGCCTAGGGTGACTTAAAGGAAGTTTTCTTAAAAAAAAATCTGTTCTAATATCTAAGGGTTTCTGTGGGTTGGATCATTTCCTGGCTTTCACTATGAGATTTAAATGATAAAAAAAAAAAAAAGCAAAATAGACAGACAATGGTACTGTGCTAAAAGAAAAAAATGTTGAAATTTCTACCTTATAGCAATAGAATAAACCATAAATAATAGCAATAATCCATCAGAAGGCCAGAAGCAGATGGTAGCAGAATGGAGCCCAACTGGGAAAGTCCAAATGATGGCAGCAACACCAATAGAACACACTACAAAACCCCAGAAACTCAGCATTGCAATACACAATTCAATGCTATAATAATCTGGTATACTAATGTCATCAATATCTCAGTGGAAGAAGTGCAATTGGTGATTAGAGAGGAGAGGGGTTTCAGCTGGAGGACGGTATTGTTTGTTGTCTTGGCTAGGTGCTCCCCATATAGGTGCCTTTTTTCACATATGTTCCCTGGGCCAAAAGGATTTTGTACATATGTGTCAAGACAGATATGTAGCACAGTACTAAAACTGAATTCAGGAAAACCTGAGTTCAAATCCTTGAATGAGTCACTTAACCTCTCTGCCTCAGCTTCTATATCTGTAAGATGAAGATAATAATAGAACCTCTTAAGGTTATTATAAGAACCAAATAATATTTGTAAAATTCTTTGCAAACCTTAAAGTTAACTATTTCCAGCAGTGGTGGAGGAATCTGGGAGTATATACAAGGGTTTCCCATGTCATTTATCTTGCTTGTATTTAATTACACATATTTGCTTCAAACAAAACAAATTCCTCTCTCTGACCAGAGTAAAAAAAAAAAATATAAGCTCACATTAGAGTAGATTCATGAACTATGGTTTTAT
Source organism: Macrotis lagotis (assembly GCF_037893015.1). Lineage (NCBI taxonomy): Eukaryota > Metazoa > Chordata > Mammalia > Peramelemorphia > Peramelidae > Macrotis > Macrotis lagotis. The sequence goes on from NC_133666.1 coordinate 260,599,145, forward strand.
ATTACCCCAAAACTTGCCTTGAACCTAGAATAGTTTGAGGTCATCTTAACACACACAAACACACATATACACACACACAATTACATAAAATTCCTTTATGACCATTTCCAATTTGTAGCTTCACTCACATTTCTTTCATTCTTTAAAGTATTTGAAAGTGATTTTTTTCACAGCATTCTTGTGAAGCAGATTGTTCAGGAATTACCACTTCTATTTTTAAAATGAAGAAAATGAGGGATGGTGACATTAACTGAACAGTCTAGGTCATTGTTGGCTATCACCCAAGTAGAGTGGCCAGGGGATGGCAGAACAGCTTGCTGTTTAGGATGGCAGGAAAAGGTAGCCTAGTCCCTGTGCCCACTCCATTGTTCTGGTTCCTCAGGTTACTGGAACTGGTGTTGACCAGGGCCACCTGGGAGCTGCCCACCTTGTGCTATGGCTCTGAGAGTGCAACTCCCTGTTCCACCTCCCAGAGAATGATTAGCCAGCAACTGGCCGAGCAGTGTCTGGCAAAACCACTAGTAATCAAGGGGCTGAAGAATTTGTAAAGAATCTTTCACTAGCCATACCCCTAGAGATGTCCTTCCATAGTTGGACTGACACAGCCAAGACCTCTGTCAATTCCATGCTGGTTGAATACTTACTGTGAAATGGGATGATCAATCCCCAAGGTCTAGTTCCCCAACAAAGACCATGTAGAGTAGTGTAAGTGTGATCTGAAGCAATGGATTCTGGAGAACCTCACATCTCGGAGCAATTCTCTCTCTTTGGTGAGGTGCGTAAAATGAACCTTGGGTTGATAGAATCACTCTGTCCTTTCCTGGCATCTTCCAGAGTGATCTATCACACCAGTTACCACCAAGCAATATCTATCTTCTTTAGTAATTCTAGTGTTGAGCAGATTGATTAGATGGCACTAGATGCTTGGTGGACTTACAGGATCTGATAGAAGCTCCAACTTTGGCATCTGGAGTCATCCATCTATAGCACCATCATAGTCAACCTTCAATATGGATTTTGGTTAATGAGAATTGTCAAAGATCAGCTCCTGACACAGAATCGTGGGTATCCAGTGCCACCATGTCCAGAACTGCTTGGTCAAGGAACTAGTCCAGTTGGGCTTGGAACAGCAGGAGGAAGTGGTCTAGGCTTTTCTAGATGGCATTTCCTTTTTCCTTAAAGTGGAGCAGCTTTTTTCTTTCAGTGGTTACAAGACTTACAGAAGGTCAAAAAACTAATGAATAATGGACATAGGGTTCAAAACCTGATCTCCTAACTCCATGCCCTCCACACTGCCTCTACTAGGTAGTTTGGTTAGTGGGGTTGTGGAGATGCCTCATCTCACTGTACCCTCAGATAAAACTCTATGACTAACACAACACACCTTTTACATTTCCCCAAATAACATATCAATTGAAACAAAGATTAAGGAATGGCAAAATGTACAAAGTGAATATATACTTTTTTCATACCTTTTCCCTGGGACAAAGAAAAGAAACTCCATCATGTCACACACAGTCATAGATAATGATAAATTTCACTTGGATTCAAAATGAAAACATGTTGGAAACTCCACGATTCATATCTCTTAAGGCTAGGCAGTTGCAGTCTAACATATGTCAAGAACTGGTTTGAGAGACACTAGCAGACACAACACTAACAATGCTATGCATTCTTATCTAAAAATGCACATCTCATTTAACCTATGGTACACCATAATTCAGGAGTCTTCAATTATAATACTCATTCCTATATAATCATTATATTTTTACAGTTCAAAAAAGAAATCTTTTATTCCAGGAGTATGCTGATGTTTAACAACCAGATCTTCCCCCTCCCCAAAGAAAATGTATCTATGACACAATTTTAAGTTTTATATGTAGTATTAACATTTTCCCCCATCACTTTTTTTCAAGTTTGGACAATCAACAAATATTTCTGAGGAATAAATGTTCCCACTAGAAATGTAACAATTTATGCTTGCAAGCAGGTTTAGGTTGGCACCTTTGATTACAGTCCAAACCCCTCATGTTTCATATGAATTAAATGAGAGCCACAAAAATTAAATGATTTGCTTGATGTTCATAGGATCATACATTTAGAAGTACCTTCAGAATTTACCTAGTTCAATCACTTCATTTTACAAGCCCTGATACCCATTTTCCTGTCTGATAAGGATCTCTATTTTATGAAAGATTGTAGATTCTCTCACTTTACCCCCAATTGAACCCATTCTCTAGAATATCCCACTTCCCCATCAATTACCCTGCCTTTCCCCATTCCCTTTATGTTTTTTCCCCACTATTAATATATAAGGGGTAACTAGACGGCACAGCGAATATAGTGGCAGATTTGAAGTCACAAGCTGCATGACCTTAAACAAGTTACTGAACCCTGTTTGCCTCAGTTTTCTCATGTGTAAAATGATCTGGAGAAGGACATGATAAATTAGTTAGGATTCAAACTCAGGTCTTTTGATTCCAGAGTGAGAGTGCACACACTTGCACACAAGAGAGAAAGAGAGAGAGAGAGAGAGAGAGAGAGAGAGAGAGAGAGAGAGACAGACAGACAGACAGACAGACAGACAGACAGACAGACAGAGACTCAGGTCAAGCTTCTCATTATGCAATTTACTCACATTCCTCTTTTTAACATGAGTAAATATAGCTAAATAAATGTGGTAGTTGAGTTTATGTTCAATTTATTTCTTGGAATTTCTTGTAAGTCAGAAAATGCTTTATTAGTGTGACCTATCATTTTAGCTCAGTAGTTTAAGAAGACTGGTTAGCACTTGAACAGCACCTAGAATGGGCAGGCATCATGCTGAATACTTCACAAATTTTTTCTAATTTGATCTTCACAACAAGCCTAGGAAGTAGGTATTTATTATTATTCCCATTGACAATTGATAGCTAGGTAGTACAATAGCACTGGACCAGCAGAGAGATTTCAGACTCTTCCTAGCTATGTGACCCTAGACAAGTCATTTCACCCTGTTTGCCTTGGTTTCCTCATCTGTAAAATGAACCGGAGAAGAAAGTGACAAACAACTCCCAATATCTCTGCCAAAAAGACCCCATACGGAGTCATGAAGAGTCAGACCCAACTGAGTAACAAACAGTAGTTCTCTTCCTGAGGGTAGTTGGAACTGAGGAGTTTTCTCTCTGTTGCTAACTAGCACTATGGAAAGAGGGTTAGATTTAGAATCAGAAGACTAGAGTTTAAATTCTTACTAGTTCTCCCACTATATCATGTGTGATACTGGGCAAGTTACTTAACTTTTCTGGGACTCAGTTTCCTCATCTGTAGATGATAGAGTATGAGGCATAGAGTGTGACTTGCCTAAAACCACACAGTTAGTAGATTTCTGAGACTGAATTTAAATGCAGACTTTTTGACACAGTGCCATTTTCCTCAAAAAATTGAAAAGGGAAGCTGGATTTGAATCAGAGACCTCCTGCTCTGCAATATCACTGAGCTTTATCCCTATAACTAGGGCTATATCTAGCATGGTAGACAGAGAGTTGGTCTTTGGATTAGGCATATCTTAAATTGAGTCCTTCTTTGATACCTTGGGCAAATCACTTAACACTCTCTGACCCAGTTTCCTCATCTGTAAAATGAGGGGGTTGGATACCATGTTTTCTAAGCTGCTTTCTATTCCTAAAGTTATGATTCTACAGGCCTTTATTTTCTTCCTCCTTCCTAATTTGAAAGAAAAAAAATTTTTTATGTAACTACTCTTTACCCATAGCAAAAGTCCTAAATATCCAAAGCCTTAGTAAGAACTGATGAAGAAATGTGAACTATATTTAATTAAGTCCCCTATCCTAAAAATAAATGGGATAATTAACACTGTTCTTCCCAAATGATCAGAAAGTACAACAAGTAACAATCATTTCATCTTGCAGAAGAACTGTTCCTTGGCCAGGGTTCACATGTTTTAGAGCAAGCTTAGCTCATAATTCTGCTATCCAATCCTATCTCTCCTCCCCAAATGCAACTGGGGCTTGCAATCAACCCAAATCAGCACTTGGATTATAAATCCAAAGAGGCAGGGCTGTGACAATCAATTTAAAAAAAAATATAAGAATTGGGAAATATGGTTAGAGAAAAGCTTTTGCAGAGTTTTATTAAAAATAGATTTTTTTTGCTTCCAATCAGAACTGACCTAGAAAATTTATACTTATTGCTGGAGGTCTGACCCACCTCCATCCTCGTTCCTTGCTACCACAATGACCTATAATCAATCAGCACCAGGACCTGGTTCTCAAGTTTGCAGAAACCCATAGTATCACCCTCCTCTATAAAGTCATTCTTCATGGAATTTTGGGAACTGTTTCATTTTGTGATCTCCTCAATAACCAAAATAACATTCTCACAGCTCCCAAGTTCTTATGCCCAGCCCATATGGAACTCACACTTGAGTTCTAGACCTTAATTTTCAAATGCCAGTTGGATATTAACATTCTCTCTCAACTACGTCCTTCCCTCTCTCTACCTTTGACTTCCCTCATCCCTTCTCTGTTATGAATTCTCAGTTGGTGCTATCTAATTCAATTCTTCCTCCCCAGGATCTTTCCTGTATTCTGAAAGAGATAGTGAGATTGATGTCATTGCACAACATCCCCTCACTTTAATCCAAATTATGTTGCATGTCATGACATCAGTTATTGGCATCATGGCTTTCTTTGAGCTCAAGTTCCTTCCGTTGTAACTACAGAATTTCTCTTCTATTCTAAACTTTATTTTCTTCTCTTCTACCCTTTTCTTCCATTCTAAACTTCCCTACTTTTTTTGATGGTTCCCACAGTGCCTATTTCTTCCCCAGGGTCAAACTAAAATATTTCTTTTCCTCTTCAATTACAATCCTCCTGTAAAATTAGCCATTCCTCCTATGTCTTTCAACTTTTAGGAAATAGAAGGATTAACAAACTCCTACCCCTCACTATCACTTCTCTGAATGTGATTCCCCATTATCATTCAATAACCTTTCCTTCTTTGAAATTCTTACTACTACTACTACTACTACTCTATTACCCTGTCCCCATACAGATAATCATCTGCTAAGTCCCAAGAAACTTTTTCTTTAATGACCTCATTGTCTGACTCAAAATCTTTCAAGTTTCTTTCATCATTCTCAGTGACAATGACAGCTAACCAATGACAAGTGGCAGGTGAGGCAGAGTTGAGCTTCATTTTTTGATTGACAAGGGTTGATTGTATACACTAAGCACTCAACTATGCCTCACCTGCTACTCTCTCACTGCAAGTCCCTGCCTAAGTTAATATCAAAATTCCCTGAAATTGCTCTGCTAGCTCTCCTCTTCCTCTCTTCTTCCTTCACTAAAGTTACCTTCTCTGTTTCCTTCATTTATTCCTCCTCCTTTCCTACTACTTTTAATGTGGAAATCCTCAAGATACCATTCATCATCTTCTCTCTATCCTTTCTCTTGGCATTATTAGTCACCCTCATGCCTTTAACTATCTCATCTGGGTCAACAACTCCAAAATGTTTATACCCAATCCATACAGAGGTGCTTCTTGAGCTCCAGGACTTCATTTTCAGGTTAAATGGTGCAGATTACCAGCCCTGAAGTCAGGAGGAAAACTGAGTTCAAATCTGACCTCAGTTACTTGCTGTGTGACCTTAGGCAAGTCACTTAATTCTGACTGTTTCACAACCATGACTATATTCCCTTGTCCTGATCCATATCTGGCCACTGGACCCAGATGGCTCTGGAGTAGAAAGTAAGGCTGGTGACTTGGCACAGTATCCCCCTCACTCAAATCCAATTAATGGATTTAATGGTATCACTTCCCTGATGTCATGATCTTCTTTGAGAATGAAGGACAAAGATCATCAATTTTCTTTTTTTTCTTTTAGGGTTTTTTTTTTTTTTTTTGCAAGGCAATGGGGTTAAGTGGCTTGCCCAAGGCTACACAGCTAGGTAATAAGTGTCTGAGGCCAGATTTGAATTCAGGTATTCCTGACTCCAGGGCTGGTGCTCTATCCACTGAGTCACCTAGCCACCCCAAAGATCATCAATTTTCAATGACCTGTTGGATATCTCCAACTGGGTATCCTATCATTGAACTCATTACTTTTGCTTCAAAACCTACATCTTTATATTTAAACTTTCTCTTCTGCAGTTTCATTGTTTATAAAATGAGGGGACCAGAAGGAATAAGCATTTTTAAGCATCTACTTTGTGTCAGACACTATGCTAAGAGTTTTACATTGGATCTTCACAACAACTCTGGGAGGTAGGTCTTATTATTACACCTATCTTATAGTTGAGGCAGCAACTTGCCCAATGCCACTCAGCTCATAAGTGTCTGGAGCTGCATTTGAATTCAGGTTTTCCTGACTTGAGACCCAGTGTTCTCTCTTTCACCACCTAGTTACCTCTAAAACTAGATACAATCCAAGGTATCTTCCATCTCTTAATCCTACAATCATCTTACTGTTAGCAGCATCCCCACTAATGCTTTCCTGATGACTCCTCAGGTTTGAAATTTTAGAGATGTTTCTTACTCTTCTTCTCCCACCACCATCAGTCCCAATTGCCACCTCCTGCTGTTTCTCCTTCCAAGAGATCTTTCACACCCATCCTTGCCTTCATACCCACTGCTGCCATCATGGCAATGTGTGACACAATGTTCAGGACCACAGAAGAGACAAGAACAACTGGGCAGGGCTATATACTCATTGGTTGCATTGGTCTCAGGATATTCAAAGAAAGTAAACCATGCAAACATTGCTGACATGTTCTGAAAATTGACCAACACAATCTGCTGCTAGAGAGAGCTTTGATTTAAGGAAAAGTGAAGAACACAAACCAGAAGACTTGGCATGAATGAACAATGAAGTTCCAGTGTCTTGGGTTCTTCATCATGTTCTTTCTCTCTGAGAGCATTCTGCTAAGAATCTCCTCTGGAAACAGTGGGTGTGGTTGTCTCTTGAGTTTTTTGTTGACCTGTGATCACATTTTTGCCATTCTAGAGTCGGGGATGCTTACACTTCAAAGAATATCAAGTCCATGATTCCATATCTCAAAGTAGGTGATTGGTTCTGTATTTAATCATATCATCTGCTACTGCTTCCTTACCCCTAAAGGACTGGCCAGTAGGGACTGGAAGTAAGGTAGCAACCACTCTTGTTTCTTCAGATCCTCATTACCTCACTTGCCTCACTAGTCTCTTAGACTTTCCCTACCATTAGTTCCTTGCCTTTCCAACCTATTTCATTTCTTTGCTGTCAAATTAATGTTTTTAAAAAATAGCTTTCTCTCACTTGCAGGTTAAAAATAACATTTGGTATTAGTTATTTTGTGGTGTTTTTTGTGTTTTGAGTTTTGAATTCCAAATTCTATCCTTCCCTCTGCCTCCCTGAAATGGATATAGGTTATAGAGGTGCAATCATGAAAAACTCTGATCATGTCACTCCTCTGCTTAAATACTTTCTGTGACTCCCTATTATCTATTAAATGAATTATAAATGCCACATGATGGCATTCAAGACCCTCTTTAATCACCTTTCCTTTAATCTTTGCCTTATTTTTCTTTATACCCTATACCTCAGCCAGAATAATTTACTCATTACTTCTCAAATGTGTCAAATGCTCTACCATTTCTGTGCCTTTGCTTATAACATTCACTCAAGCAACACAAATCTAAAGTTTGTCATATAGTTCAACTCCTCTCTGCTATTATGTGGGGAAACTGAGAGGCTCTCACAGAGAGGCTAAGCGACTTAGCCATCATCACACAGGGAATGAGTGGCCAAGTAGGTCTTGAAACTCTTTAATCCAATGTTCATCCCACTACTCCACACTGTCTATCCACTGTTGAAATTCTATCCGTCTTTCCAGAACTAATTCAAACCTGCTCTATAAAACTCCAATATTCCTCTGTCAGAAGTGATATTTGTTTTTCTTCTCTGAACTTTCTTTGTAGGTCTACTGTACCTCCTATATACACTTTAATATCTTCCTTTGTACTCTATTGATTTGTAAATCCATCTTGTCTCTCTTACTAGATTGTAAGTCTATGGAGGCAGGGATCATGCCCTATTCATCTTCATATCCTACTCAGTACCCAGCTCTGGAGTTAGTAAATAGGCATTTGAATGATTAGAATTAACTTGAACTGAAGTGAATGACATATTATGCTGTTGTGGTCAGGAAGGGGAATCAGAACCAAACAATTTAAAAACATATCATACAAAGCAGCAGATTTTTTCCTACCTTTGTTTCCATTTTCATCCAGATGTTTTAGCTTCCAAATTGGCTAGATTCAAACTCACTAGAGCCAGATGGCCAGCACAATGCCAGTGATTTCAGAACCGAGTGGAGTTTGTACGTTTTCATACCTTGGAGGTAGGGGGACTTCCAGGGAAGACCAGGTGAAGTCTTTGAAATCCCCCTTTCATCTTCTCTCTCTTCTTTGACTATTTCATAGTCTCCTAACTATCCTACATTCCTGGGAATTAATTCTTTTAATATGTGGCTCTAAACACATTGCTTTTCTACTGATAGACCTACAATGACTCCTCATTTCCTAATGAATAAAATCTAAATCCTTTAGTCTGACAGCAAAGGACCTATACATGCTGATTCCAATTTATATATCCAACATTATCACAGGTTACTTTTTAAATTTTTTCCAATTAACAATTAGTTATTTTTCTCTCTCCTACCCATTCCTCCTCTCTACTCTGGGAAAGAGAGAAAAGGGGGGAAAGGCGATTGGTTTTGGTTTTGCTTTGTTTTTAAAAGCATACTCAAGTAAAATAAATACCCACATTGGTAATTTCTGAAAGTGTATTTCTTATTCCATATCTTTTTTTTTTCCGCAAGGCAAATGGGGTTAAGTGGCTTGCCCAAGGCCACACAGCTAGCTAATTATTAAGTGTTTGAGACTTATTTGAATCCAGGTACTCCTGACTCCAGGGCCGGTGCTTTATCCACTGTGCCACCTAGCTGCCCCTTCTTATTCCATATCTTGAGCCAAACATATTTTTATCTGAAGGCGAGTTGCATTCTTCATCACTGGTGCTCAGGAATCATGATTGGTCATTGCATTGATCAGTTGTTAAATTGTTCTTCTACACACTTTGTACACCAACTGAATTGTTCCTAAAGCCTGTTTCCTTTTGTAGCCCAGATCAATTGAGAGTTTTTAAACCTAACTCTCATTCTCACTAACAAGACAAATTTCCAAGGGGCAGTTAGCTAAAAACTATGATAATACTAAACCCAATTCTCATTCTCACTGGCAATCTTGGATGCCCACTGCAAGACCCTCTTCTAGGAGGTTAGTGATATCTCTCAGGAGTTGGGGATATTTTTCTACTGCTGTTAACCCAAGTCCCCATTCTCATGTATTCTGTCCAATAGCTAATTAATACTGTGCCATATCATCTATATCACTAATTAGCACCCCACTATCATTTAACCAATTAGCATCAGTTAGCTTTTACAAAGGGATATTTATTAAGATATAGCAAGAATAGAAATACAAAACATTCCCCTGAATCAGTGGCACATCCTTCACCTAGGACCCTTTGGTCCTCAAGGAGAATGGACTCCAATTTAAACCCTTTGCTACCAGGCATTCATTCCCTTTCCAAAGTGGCATAGCTGCTGAACCAATTAATCCTTTATTGTAGTAGAAGTCAGTCCATTGCTATGTATATCAAACAAATCACTCAGAGTTTCACTCCTCACCAGACTCAGCCATCCACAGATGGGCTCGTTCCTCCTGACCCCTCAGCTCACCAGATCTCAAGCTCATATCTTCTGTCTCCTACATTCCTTTACCTAAGACAGGAAAAACCAGACATAACATGGACAGAAGCAGAGTCAGGCCCTGGCTCATGGTTTCTTGGTTTACAGGTATTCAAGTGATCTTAGTTCCTCTTCTACCCTGAGGTTACAGCAGCTTGACTCCTCATTCCAATGCACCCAGAGTGAAAAGCTGATTTCCCCCTCTGGGAACTCTTTTAATACATTCCGAGTTCCAGCTTAGAGTCATCCAAATGTCCTTTTCTTCATCACAGAGTAAATGGAAAGGAAATGATCACATGCTCTAAAATGAAGAGCCAGACTACTATATTGCATGCCATCAGAGATTTTCATTACAGAAGCAAGCCCAGGACCTAACTCTCATTGGTCAGTCCTCTGTTATATTTGGAACTATCATGTCAGAAACAAGAGCAGAGGGCTCAGTTGTGGAGGTCAGCCCAGGAAGATTGGACATAGGAAGAACTGCAGGTCTTTCCAAGCTGCTTTTGCCCTGCTGGGGTTTCAGACCCAACTGGGAGAATGTGCCTATCGATGGATTAACTCTTTCCTTTCTGTGGACTTTTAGGACCTTGAGGAGAGTCAGAGAAAGAGAGCAGAATTGGTCTATTGTTGATCAACCCAGCACACACACACACACACACACACACACGTATACATTGCATGCAAGCATGTATGTATGCATATACAGGATGTGTGCACATACACACATGTATAGATATAAATATATAAATATGGAGATCATATGTATATGTTTATATAGATAGCTATATAGATGTCAACAAGCAGAAAGAATGAATGGTGACTTTGGTCAAGAGTCAGATAAGTTTCCGGTTGGGACTGGGTCCTGGATTTGTCTCTCTCTCTCTTGTGGTATTATCTGCACTTTTCTGGTTGCCCTCTCCTAAGGGACAGCATTAGAGAAGCTGCCATTTATACCCCTGAGGGTAACTGAATTTATGGCATGGAGATTGCCAGCTGAGAAGATATACTTTTTCTGAACCATTCCCCTGCCCTTAGGGTATGTCTAATTCGGGGTATGGCCACACTTATCATGTTCTATTTTTTATTATAGTTACTTGCATACATATCTTACCTCCCCTCCCCCCCTTCCACTAGACAGTGTGTTCTTTGACCATGTCTTATTCATCTTTGTTTCTCCTTAAGTGTCCAGCAGATGCATACTCTGCATTTAATAAATATGTAGGGCAACAAGCCAGCCACATATACATATTAAAGACAGACTTGATGCCAACCACAGATGCATATTAAAGGCAGGAATGTGGCTAGGCAAGAGGAAGACAATGACCTTGTCCTCTGGGCTTGGTTTTGTGTGTGAATGTGTGTGTGTGTGTGTGTGTGTGTGTGTGTGTGTGTGTGTGCTTGTTCAAATTCATTTGAAAAACAGACTCAAAGCATTTTGGGTCCCCTATGAAGAAGAAGAAAAAGCCCTGTAATGAGTCATATCCACCCAGCTCTGTGAGGTTCTTTGGGAGAGTCTCCTGAAATGAATTTTGGGGCACAAGATCCAGATGAGAAATCAAGCAAGGCACAAGATCAGAATTCTAACTCTAAATCAGAGGGAGGCTTCTGACAGAGGAGTTGCACTTGTTCAAGCTCTGGAGTTGAAGCTGATGTTAAAAAGTAAACCTTAATCTAACATCACTAGGCACCTGTAGTAATTCTATGTTCCAAAATGTTTGGTACCTGGAAGGAAATTATTCTTCTAGAAAGGAAATGCCCATTCTAGTCATTGCTTAGTGAAAAAGACCAACACATCCTCTCACTCCTAATTATTGAAGAAAAGCTACTAAAAATTTCCCCCCATTATTTCAAGAGGTTGTATTAGAGTTTTGCTTTTCTAAAAAAGAAAAAATATATAGAAAAAAGATGTTAGACTTTAAGCTAAAACAGCAGTGGCAGAGTCCAATCTTCCATTTAGGAGAAGGAGGAAGTTTGGTCTTCCAGTTGAAACCAGAAGCAAATAATAAAGAGAAACTTCTAAACTCATGCCCAGTAGAATCATGACTACAGAAACTATTCTCTCTGCCAATATGCTTAGCAGAGCCTGCACATCCAGAAGAAGCAATGTCTGACAGATAGTACTTGCTGTGTAATACCAGTACAGAGGAGGTCTATCAGGAGCAGCTGACTTATATCAGTGGTCCTGTAGCTCCAGAGATCATATGCATTGGTCCTCTCTATATGTATCTGGCCATTTTTTCTCTATATGTATCTATCTTGGCCACAGTTTCCTCTTCAGAAGTATTAATTTCACTTCCCACTTAATCTGCTAGTAGTTTATATACTTGTGGAAGAATGTATTCCAAGTTCATAGGAAAAAATGTTTTATTGCTAATTTTTTAACTATCCTATTTCATTAAATGACTTTACATTGAACTGGGTCCTCTGGTGAATTAGGAAAAATAAAGACATCTGTGGATGACTATAAACTATGGTTTTAAGGTGATGAGATTCCACAAAAAGTGCCTTGAACTTGTTTGGAACTGTGTTCTCAGGTTCTACAAATATTTGTTAAATGAATGAATGGATAAAGATATCTGATTCAAAAATGTCTTCTTGGTCTATGTGCCATTGATTTGAATGTTTCTCATACCTCTAAACTTTCCTTTTAAAATCAAGAAAGTTGATAAATGTTAGCAGGGATGTGGGAAAACTGGGACACTGATACTCTCTTGATGGAATTGTGAACTAATTCAACCATTCTAGAGAACAATTTGAAACTATGCCCAAAGGGTAATGAAATTCTACAAAACCACTTTTATCCAGCAAAACCACTATTAGGTCTATATCTCAAAGAGATCATAAAAAAAAGGAAATACCTACATGTACAAGAATATTCATAATATCTCTTATTGTGGTGGTAATTGAGTGGATGTTCATCAATTGGGGAACAGCTGAACAAGTTGTGGCATATAAATACAATAGAATATTATTGCTCTATAAGAAACTATGAACAGGCAGATTTCAGAAAAACTTGGAAAGACTTAGATGATTTGATGCTGAGTGAAGTGGGCAGAACCAGGAGAACTGAGCAACACTGTGTGATAATCAACTATGAGAGACAGATCTTCTTAGCAAAAAGTGATCAAAGATAATTCTAAAAGACCTGTGATGGAAAATGCCATCCACATCCAGAAAAAGAATTATGGAATCTGAGTACAACTCAAGGCATAATATTTTCACCTTTTTAAATTTTTTTAAATTTGTTTTTTGATTTTTCCTTCTCATAATTTTCCCTTTTTGTTCTTTCTCAGCATGATATGGAAATATGTATAACATGATTTATATATAGATATATATATATATATATATATATACACATATATACATTACATACATACATTATATCAGATTACTCGCTTATCCTGGGGTGGGGGAGGGAATGATGGGAAGGTGAAATCTTTACAAAAAAGAATGCTGAAATTTATCTTTAAAATAATTGGAAAAAATATATATATAATAAAATAGAAAAAGAAAGAAAATTAAGTACAAACATCAAATCAAATCAAGAAGGTTCCCCAGATGATATTATTGGAAATAAGTTAACAGAGTTCTAAACCTAGTGTCAAGAATACCTGAGTTTCAAACCAGTCTCAGATGCTTACTAGCTATGTGAGCCTAGTCAAGTAAATTAACATCCCTCAGTCTCAGTACCCTCAAGTGTAAAATGATAATTTTGTCCTTTATTTTTAAAGAAGAGCATAACATCAGAGAGGTTATGCCACAACAGTCACAAGAACTGGACTTCGGTAAGGGAGGATTGTGCTAAGTCACTAGCCTCACTTTCTCCTCCAGAGTCATCTGGATCCAATAGCCAGATATGAACCAGAATGACTGGAGGTGGCCCTAAATGTGAGGCAATCAGGGTTAAGTGACTTGCCCAAGGTCACACAGCTAGTAAGTGTCCAATCTCTGAGGCCAGATTAAAACTCCCATCCTTCTGATTCCTACTATCCATGGCACCATCTAGCTGCCCTCTGTAAAATAAGAATATTGAGAATAAGAGGTAGAAATAGCATTCATCTCCCAGGTTCTTTGTGAGGATAAAATGAAAAAACATTTGTAAAATGCATTGCAAACCTGAATAGCTGCTAGCTATTAGTATTACTGATTCCAAGATTAACTATTGTATATTTCATTTTTTTTCTATCCTTTAAAGCCAACAAGAAATTTATTTATCAAGTTAAATGTCAATACTAATCATCTTACATAGTTCAAATAACCTAGAAAGTAATAGAGAGACATGATGATGAGTTACATGTGAGAGGTGGCATAAAGTACATTACCCAAGGCATGGATGATCCAGAAAGCATGTGGGCTGCTCTTGTAGCAAGAGATCAATCATCTGAGAATGATATTAATACCTAGTTGATAGTAAAAGGATAAGAATAATGCTTCTAGAAGCATCCTCTATTGAGGATGTAGGAAAAGACAGACAAGAATCACACATGATGAAAAGGTGGAGAGAGGTTGAGATTGGCAATGGTTGAAGGATCCAATAAGACCTGAAATTCCTCCAAGCATCTGATAATGACCACATTTGAATTTATATCACTTCTTTCTCCCCTGGAGCTGAAAGCATTGCCTACACTTCAGTTATAATTATAGAAGTTTGAAAAAAGTTATTTAAATTTATTATTAAATGGGTCATCAAATTGAAGAATTCTATAAAGCATAATTTCACACACAATCACTACTTGGTCAGGATTTTTCTGCTTCCTTGATTTATCATTAATTCCCTTCCACTTTTCCTCCCAGAATTCTAGTGAGGGAGGTGAGAAACAGCATCTTAAGTATGGGGGGAACTAAGGCAATCTGAGTTATGTTGGTGAGAGCAGAAATAACATGATTCCTGGTAAGGGCTGGAATATGTACCCGGACAGAATAGTTTGAACCCAGTACTTGTAGTGGGCATCCAAAGAAAATTTGTTCTAGTTGCTTACTAGTGGCACCTTGAATCCAAAGTCTAAAATGGCACCCAACTTCTTTCACCTCAAAATTGCTATCTTCTCCTATTCCATTTTTCTTTGTTAATGGCACCATCACTCCCCAGTTGTCCAGATTTAGAAGCTTAATAGACATCTTTAACCCACCCCCCCTCATTCCCACATCTATTCAGCTATTAAGTCCTATTAATTATACCTCTTCTTTATCTCTTGTATCTTCTTACTTGTTTCTAAACCTTTTGCAGCTACCATAGTTCAGACTCTCATCCCTTCTTGCTTCAACTACTATAACAACCTCCTATCTTGTTTTCTTATCTCCTATTTGAAGTCACCTCAGTCCAGCTATCTGATAGCTGTTGTAATCATCTTGTGATAATTTTGGCAGTTAGGTGGTGTATTGGACAGGAGTGTTTGACTTGGAGTTAAGAAGACCTGATTTCAAATCTAACTTCACTTACTATTTCTGTGGGCAAGTCACTTGACTACTCAGTCTCATCTTCCTGAAAGAAAAAATAGAAAGGATAATAGACCTATTACAACAAGGTCATTTTATTGTGGTTCAGTTGTTTTTAATTGTGTCCCTCTCTTTGGGACTCCATTTGTGTTTTTCTTGGGAAATATGCTGAAATGGTTTGTTATTTTCTTCTCAAGTTCATTTTACACAAAAGAAAATTGAAGAGAATAAGGTTAAGTGACTTGTATAGGGTTACACAGCTAGAAATTTCTAAAACCAAATTTGAGCTCAGGTCTTCTGACTTCAAGCAACAGTGGCCTCTCACAAATTCATGGTGAGAATCAAATGAGATAATAAATTCAAACAACCTAAAAAGTTAAAAGTACTATATAAATGCTAGCTCTTATTATCATAGAATCATAGATTCTCAGAATTGGATGAGACCTCAGAGATTATTTAAATCCATCCAATGCAATAGAACCATTATCTAAAAGCTTCTGACCAAGGAGTCATCCAACCTCTGATTGAAGCTCTCCATAGTTAACTAACACATCTTCCTCATGTGAGCACATCAATGGAATATGAGCTCCCACAGGGCAGGAGTTATCTTTTGCCTTTTTTTTTGAATCCCCAACACCTAGCACAGTAACTTCCAAACACTATTCTATTCCATTTATGTCTTCTCCCAAGTTGGTCATCATGGCAGTATGATACCAGCTTCTCTGTACTCTATACTTTTTTATGACCCAGGCACTGAAGACTTCAGTCAGGAATCCACTTTGGCCCACTGCATGGTTCCTTGCAAAGAGTGACTTGTGGTATGATAGAATAAGCATTTCTCTTTCAATCAGAAGACCTTGGTTCAAGCTTTTACTCTTCAACTCATTGGCTTTGTGACTATGGGGAAACTCACTTTAATTCCCTAAACTCCTTTTTCCTTGTGTAACATGGGAATTCCTATAACACTTTTCTCACTGAAGACATTGAAGACACTCATTTTTATAGACTCTAAAGTGCTATAAGAAAATGAACATTTATTAAGGAGGTGAATGAGTGAGAAAAGGAAATATGAACAAGGGAGCAAAAAGGATATAAATTTAGCAAGGTCATGGCCACACCCTCCCAAAAAATCATCCATGATATCATAACAGTAGTGATAAGTCTGTGCTGGCTTCAGGCAGATCTCTCCCTTAATCCTCCTTAATCAGCTCTTTCCCTATGAGCTTTGCCTTAAACTTGGGACTGACAAAGAAAACTGATTGTGACTAAGATCTGAATGTTCCCACCTTTGGACTTGTTGGAAAGAGGAACCAATAGCCTGAGTACAGATCCAAAGGAATGTGAGTAAGTCAAGAACAGGTCACATCAGGAAAATAAAAAAATGTCATAACCCTCAGGTTGATTTGGATATAGCACCAAGAGGGGTGATGGGGAGTACCTGGAAGAGGAGAAAAAGCATTATTTTGTCAGAGTACTATCTCTGGCTCGAGAGTTTGAATCTAAAAGAGAATTATTGATTCAATTTTTTAACATCTCAGGTCAAAGAGAGTATTTTTACCAGGGCTTCTCTAGTCAAATTGAGTCAGTAAGAATGGCTGGGCAATGACAGTCTGGGATTGAATCAGACATCAGCAATTTCACAGTCCTAATTTGAAAAGAAAGCCATTATTCTAGAGGACAAGAACTAAAGAAGTCAAAATCACACCAAAAGAAGCAGTGGAGTGACCCCAAAAAAGGGGTCAAATCATGAAAACCCTTCCCACCTACTTACCTGATCAGCATAGCTACCACCACTGTGACACATAGCTTTGTGTATTAGGAGTACTTTAAGAAATCTGGATGGACACAGTAAAAGCAAATCTCAAGATGGTAATTCAGTAGAACAAACTCCTGTTGTAGGAACTTGTTGAGCAATGAGAAACTTGGCAAATCTTCTTGGCCAATGTCCTCTAAAATCCATTTCATGGCAACTTTAGTAGCACACACCATCCTTTTGGTTTGATCATTTGCTTGAGAGTGATGAAGTGTGATGGTGACAGCTTACATAAGCTTCCTGTCCACAAATTCCTTAAACTTAACAGAGGTAAATGCAGACTCATTATAGGAAAAAAAAAGAGTGTCTGGCAACCCATGCGTAGCAGATAATTGGTACAAATTTGGAATTGTTATAGCAGAGGTAGCCAAACCAAAAGTGATTGTTGGAATAGTCCTTGGATCCTATGGTCCAGGCCTCCTGCATGCAGTCAGAATATCAGTGAAAGTTTGTGAGTATTCAGAGGAAAGGCTTACAGTATTGAGTGCTAACTCCTTTACAGAGCCCCTTTAAACAACCCCTCTGTCTTTTTTTAAACCTCCCAGTCTGAGATTATAGATGGCTGAGTTTTGTGGGTTGGATTATTTCCACCCATAAAAGGATGCTATAAAAGCTTTTTTCATCCTAATGAGAAAAAAAACAATCCTTTCATCCCATACTATTCATGGATATGTCATATTTAACAGCTGCAATTATTGGCAGATGTATAAAATGTTTGGTGACAGAAAATAGCTTCCTATAAAGTTTTTATTCTTTTTTATTGATAATAAGTTGGCCTCACTACTTCTACCAAGAGAATCCAGACCGCTAACAAGAGATCAAATCCATTTATACAGCCTATAACAATCAGTCATTCCAATCCTGGGCTCTGCTTCGTCCTCAACTTTTAAACATCAGACTCTGTTCCACAGTAGTGGGACTTCTGAGCCCCAAAGCAGGGTAAGATTGCATCTCTAATGAGTAACACACAACTCAAACCAAATTGCTTACTATGCCTTTTCTTTTTTCAGTTCAACTCAACTCAATCCCACTTGACAAGCATTGATTAAGCACCAACTCTGTGTGGAACTCCACCAAAGTCCTTCTCTAATACTTCATTATAATGTAAAAGTGACTCTAGATCATCAAAACCCATTTTAATGGAATGCAAATTATAGCAAGTCCTACAAAACTGAAGAGTCTTCAGATTAAAGGCTGCTGATGGATTTAACTAAGGGACAGCAGAACTAGACCAATAATTTAAGGCAATGAACAGAGACAAAGGGAAAAACACTCCTGAGCAGAAAGGGCATGGCCCAACACTGAGATCAATTCACTTGGCAACACTGAGCAACAGTTTCTTTATTTGTAAAATTAGAGGATTGGACTGTATATCTTCTGACATCTTACCAGTTCCTTTTTTTTTTGGAAGACAATGGGGTTAAATACTTTGCCCAAGGTCACACAGCTGGGTAATTATTAAGTGTCTGCTTCCTGATTTGAACTCAGGTCCTATAGACTCTAGGGCCGGTGCTCTTATCCCCTGTTCCACCAAGTGCCCCCCCACACCCCCCATCCTACCATTTCTAAAGCAACTATTGAAGAGCACAGGCCAGAAACCATAGTCAGTTCTGCAGAAATCTGGTTCAACCACTGCTGTTATGTTGAAGGTTTTTCAGGTCTGTAAGAAAACTTTGCAGGGCAGCAAGTGGCTAAACCATTGTTTGAGGCTAAATTGAATAAATTTGTTTGGTGGAATCCCAAGACCACTGGGAGAAGAGGATTAAAATTGACAAGCCCTAAGGACAATCAATAGGATTTAGGAACAAACCCTCCCAAAGAAAGAGGGTCCAACTAGATTTCAGCAGGATACAAAATCAAAGGGAGAATTGAGAGACCAGAATAGAGTTCAGAGAAATTGTCTATCTAACATCTGGGAAGTCAGCACGTAGCCGGGGAGAGCATACTGTGAAGGGAAGCTGTAAAATGTCAGAGAACTGATGGTTTGTCCCATGGAACTTCCTTGCCTCTAACAGTGTTCTTAGATGTCAGCAATGTGCTAGTCAAGCTCCACCCCAGGTCCTCCCACACATCCACCCTGAAGTGCTGTGCACAGTGGAGAATAGAATTTGAACCAGTGAGACCCAGTTCAAATCCAGTCACTTAATCTGACACAAGATAACCTCTCTATACTTTAGCTCCTTTATTTGTAAAATGAGGGCTTGGCCTATAGCAATCATTCTTAACTTTTTTGTGTGTAATGAAGCCCTATGG